>NW_027508721.1:600000-800000 GCF_051911475.1 Siphateles boraxobius | reverse complement strand
ACAGTCAGTTACAACTAAATATGGTTTGAGTTTGTTTTTTACATTAATCATGTAAAGAGAAGGATTCTTAAAGGTGCTGAGACCACACAGAAACACCAGAGTTTGCGCGTTGTTTGCAAGTACAAGACTGTAATTAATTAACATGAAACTGTTTGATGCAAAGTCGATAACACTAACACACACTCTCTCACACACATGCACATTAGCTTAGACTGCCAGCGGATCCTCAAATGACTCTTTCTCTCAAACTCTCCATCTCTCTAGTCGTCTGCACTCTAACAATCTGCTATGTGATTGCCATGTGGCCTGGCTCTCTGATTGGCTGAGACAGAGGCCCCGCCTTGGCCTCTACACACAGTGTATGGCCCCGCCCTCCTTGAGGGGCCACAACATTGCTGAGGTTCAGAAGAAAGAGTTTACATGTACAGGTGATTTTGTGTGTGTGTGTGTGTGTGTGTGTGTGTGTGTGTGTGTGTGTGTGTGTGTGTGTGTGTGTGTGTGTGTGTGTGTGTGTGTGTGTGTGTGTGTGTGTGTGTGTGTGTGTGTGTGTTTGCTGTTTTATTTGTGTGGCTTTTTGATATGAGAAAAGGGCTTGTGTGGATAAAGAGAATAAATACATGTATTTGCTGTTTTGTTTTGTCAAAGCTTAGATATTCTGTTCATTTTTCGGCTGTTCTCTTTCTTTGCTCATGCTTTCAAGACTTCAGTGAAGGCAAGTTATTTGTGCTGAAATCACATGGACAAAAAAGTTTCTTTACATCAATTTGCATTTGTTTGCAATATGCAGTCCACAACATTTTTGCTTGAGAAATTTTTATTTATTTAATTCAACCTTCAAACTCAACCTTCCTTTGTGTAGCTCATACCACTACATCCCTGTTATCTATTTGTATGTGTGTTTTAGGGCCCCAGTCACACTCGTCCTGTAGTGTGCTGCAGTGTCCTGAGCTGTGCACCTGCAATAATAATATAGTGGACTGCCGGGGGAAAGAACTGACTGAAATACCTACCAACCTGCCAGAAACCATCACTGAGATGTGAGTGAGGAGCAGAACACAAACCTTTCTGCATGTTTACATTTTTTTTTTTTTTAAATCAATCTGTATGATTTATAAGCTTTTGAACCCATGGGGACCTCAATTTAGGTCCCCAGAGTGACTCGAGTCCCCATGAGTCTGTGTGCATTCGGGTTTAAGTCCCCAGCAGGATAGAAAAACATGTACGCACGCTCACACACAGATTATGTTCATATGTCTTCTTCAGTCTTCGGTTAGGTTGGGTGTAATAGTGGATTTCCCCCTTTTTGACAGATGCAACTTCCACATTCCACACACATACACAGTGAGTGTTGTATCTGTATCAAATATTTTAACTACGGAGGCCATGCTGAAGTCATGCACATTAATTCAGTGTGGAAATGGATTTATTTTATCAATGGGATCTCTTCTGAGGGCCAACGCTCTGCCAATGGGGTCTGGATTGAGACGCCACATCTTTTTTTAACTGTTTTGCCTCTCTCACTGCCAGGGTCATTGTCTATCTTTTTTCTTCCCATCTCTCTCTGTCTGTCATCCCCTCTGAAAGCTGCTTGCAGGGCCTTGGCAGATGAGTCGGATTATCTCATTTGGCTTCGGTTGAATGAAATGTGTGTGTATGTGTATGTTCATCCACCTATGCGGGGGCCTGATTTTCATGCTCTGTCAACTTTGGAGAGCTTATCTGATTTATGACATATTTACTGTCAAAGAGAAGAACAGACTTCTAGAGAGAGACAGCGAGAAGGAGAGATGTTATAAATAAGCATTGCATTAAGTTTAATGCTAGAGTACTGAATGAATAATATACTGTATTTATGATTCATAATTAATTATTGCAGCGTTGACTTGGCAGGTGGTAAAATTACAGCTGATGTTGATTTATATTTTATTGCACTAACATAATATCCATCTTTAATCACATTTTGGCATTTAGCAAAAAGTTAATTAGCTTAAGTGTGTAATTTTTACAATGCTAAAATGTTTTCTTTTCAAATTTTTTATTTTATTTGTGTGTGCATGTGTCTTTGGTTAAAAGCGGTCTCAAGAAAAAGCAGCAGTTTTGGTTTACAGTTGTAGAAATAAAATAGTTAGACATTAGCCATGTAATAAAAAAATAAAAACATATAAGTAAAAAAAATAAAACAGGTGATTTTGAGGAAAGTGTTTGCAAGATGTAAAGTTGCTATCATGTAATATACATATAACAGCCTGTATATGACTGATATAATTGGAGTCTTCATCCTATCCTAAACATGTTTTTCATAAGTACTGTACTTTTAGGCTAGATGTGTTTTCTTTATAAATACTGAGTGCACTTTTCAGGCAATGCTAAAATGTCAATGTGTTTATAATTAAATTTTCATGGAGCAGATATTTTGGACTTGTTCTTAGCAGACATGGGCACTGCCTCAAACTGGAACTTCAGCAAACAGACACAGATGCTACACTGTGATTATAGTCATCCCAGAGATATGGACATTAATCTTACATTTGTGCCTGTCACATTGATTTTCTTCATCTCTTTTTCTTGGTTCCCCTCTTATAGTATTACATTTTTTTCTGTGTTAGTTTTTTTTCTCCATTCTGTCACCTGATGGAGTTTTGGTTCCTTGCCACTGTTGCCTTTTCGCCTTTCACACATTGGCTTTTGGCTTACTTAGTTGGGGACATTTAATTTTGTATCTAACAATACTATTACAACATTATTTTCCTGTTATCTCTGTAAAGCTGCTTTGAAATAATCTGTATCGTAAAAAGCGCTATATAAATAAAGGTGACTTGACTTGACTTGACATTTCTGTAATGTAAAAACAGATTTTAACTGTAAACGTTGTCCAAGATTACAAAAAACGAAGCATTCAAAATCTTCACATTTCTTTCGGTTTTCTGGCCCAACATCACCCATCATTCTCATACTCTTCCAATAACTCCTCAATAGTGCTGTCGGTGCCCATCATTTTCCAGTTACCCTCACCTGTTTGCGATTTGAATTATTCCCTCTGCAATGTTCCTTCCGTTTGTTGATCTGCTTTATTCTCTCTGTTCACAGTCGACTGGAGCAGAACTCCATCAAGATCATTCCGCCAGGAGCATTCGCACCTTACAAACGGCTGCGGAGAATGTGAGTGTGTGTTCGTGAGAGAACACATACATACACAATCACACAAAAACACACTTATTCCGCATCTATCTCTAATTTTCTTTTTCTTTTCAGCGATTTGAGTAATAATCAAATAACTGAATTGGCTTCAGACTCCTTTCAAGGACTCCGATCTTTGAATTCTCTGTGAGTATATATGTATATATATATATGTGTGTGTGTGCGTGAGAAGAGAATGTAAGAGTTATATTAAGCTTCCATCATTCTTTCAATTATTGATGATCTGACTCATTCAAGCTTTTAGAGGACAGAGAAGACAAATCCCTGCAGGGTCTGAGTCAACCCAACCACCATTCAAATATACAGGACACCTGTCATTTCAATAGATAACAACTTTTAAAGGCAACCTCAGTAATTTTTCTTCTCTTTACATACAGTACACAATAGTACTTTCAGTCCCATCTCATGAGAAAACAAGTCATTTACGAGATGGCGATTTTGTGTGAATTTTTACAATGTGAATTCGTTTTGGAAAAAAAAGTATGAGAATTCCAAGACACACTGAAGAAGGCCTGAGAGCTGAAATGTTTGTGCTTTCCTCCATGTGTTTAATAAAATAACAAAAGATTTAGAATTTTGAGTGCGAATCACAATTGAATTTTTGATTTAATTAAATAGATTCACACACCATAATGAGACAATATACGAGACAAGAGAGTCCGGGTTAAACAACAGTGTTGAACTGTATTCCAAGACAAATTACATTAATAAAAAAAAAATGACTGCACCTTTAAAGAAGCTTTATACTGTATTTGGCTGTATAGCCTTTGAATATGAAACACAAGAATGTATGCCCTTTCTCAAATCTATTAAGTTATTTGTTTTGGCCTGGTATTTTCGGTGTGCAAATGTATTTTTTTAGGGGATGTGATGTATAAGTCCTACTTGCTTGGTCTCTGTATTTTCTTTGGTTTACTTCACTGACCGGGTTCCAATGAGCCAGAACTTAGTGGGTGGATCAGTTCTCCCTCTCTTTCTCGTTCCCTTTGGACCAGCCTCTTAGGAACAGCAGCCAGCCATTTAAAATCTGTCCTCCTAAAAAAATACAACTTCGAGCCAGAAGAGTGATCATAACATAAGCGAACACACACATGCAAGTCCTGATATGACATCACAGTAATAAAATATTTCAAATGCAGGTTCAGACAGAATTTGCAGAGGTTTTTTTTATGTTTTTGATGAAATCTGTGGTATATTTCTCAAGAGAAATTGAGTGTGCCATACACTGATTCGTAGCTGAAAGCATTATTAAATAAGAAAAAATATTTAATGAATAAACATACATGAGCGCAACTTTGTGAATGACAGACGTTCCAAATCTGCAGAGCTTTCTGTGTGGGCCTGCACATATGTTGGATATCAGCGAATAGCCAAAGCCACAATTCATTCTGAAATAAAAATGCCAAGAATTTTTTAACCCTGCATGGCTCTTACAGATTAGTCTTGAATTTCCCAGTGTTACTCACCCATTTTTACAACAACCTCAGCTTACGCATGGTTATAGACCATTAAGATATAAAGTAATGAATATGAGCTGTAATTGATATCTTCATCATAAGAAGATTATTGTGCACGTTTTTTTTTTTTTTTTTACCTCATGAATCTGGCCAATTTCTGATGAATGGGTGTGTGTGTGGGTGGGTAATGAACATCTTTAATATTTGCTTTTATTTAATGTTCCCTTGTGTTTCTGCCTTTCAGGATTTTATATGGGAATAAAATCACTGAACTTCCCAAAGGCATTTTTGATGGACTATTCTCATTGCAGCTACTGTGAGTAATGCACATTCTGTGAATTTATGCTTGCAAATGCCATGAAGGACTGAGGACCAGCCATTGAAAAATGGCCTAATAAACATGCTAAATAATATCTTAATTAAACTATAATAATGCAAAAAGGGGTGTGTGAGGGGAAATATCATTAGCTCAGTATAGAGTTGTCAAGATACCAAAATTTCAGTTGTTGATACCAATTCCACGTTGACTTAAATACCACATATTAAATGCTAATAAATGCATTACTTTATTCAAAATTGAAACACTAATATACAATATAAAGCAATTTAAAACTATAAAACATAGTCTTCAAGAATTTCTCAGTAATTCAGCATTGCTTCAAGTAAATAGTCAATAATAAAGAAGGAAAAAGCTGAGATTGTTCTTTATGTAATGGCAATATTGTAATTTAAATGAATATTAAAGACCAAATAAAAGTGGCAAGTCTATTATGCTCACACATATAAAAGTGTAGTGCCAATAACTCAAGCACACAGACATTTTTATTGATTTGCAGGAGATGCAGAATATACTGTACATTCTGTTTATGTAAAATAAAGCCTCTGTTTATTCACATCTTTGTTCTCCCATAAGGCACTGTAAATGAGTCTGGAAACCACAGGGAATATTTTTTAAGTCTCACTCATTTGTTTGTCTATAAATGTTAATCTATTTGTAAATGCCGTTTGTAATATCTCAATTTAATACGGATGTATAGATTTTTCTGCTTGCCTGAGAGATTTGTGTAAAATGTCACATGCAAATGTTTATCCCAACAGATTGCTAAATGCGAACAAGATCAATTGTTTGCGAGTAGATTCTTTCCAAGACCTGCAGAATTTAAATGTTCTGTCGCTTTATGGCAACAAGCTCCAGACCATCGCAAAGGGAACCTTCTCTTCTCTCCGATCCATCCAAACTCTGTGAGTAACATTCGTTCTGTTATTAAGAAATCTGTAATTAAGATTTCAGGAAAATGCCATATTTACTTTTTTACTTTTTATACTATTTTCACACAATCATAATATGTTTGTAAGCATGAAAATACATTGCTGCTTTTATATTGTCGGAAACTAGGACACTTGGATAATTATTTTTAAGGGGACCCTGGTATAGAATATTAGGCATGATAAATTTCATACAGTCATATTTCAGACTGATCAGTAGATTGGGAGTAAAAATGTGAATGTACGTTTTTGGTTAGTCAAGAAACTGCACGCATTAACTATCACCGTCATTCACAATATTCTTCATTTTTTTTTAATTTTGTTCATCAGTCATCTGGCCCAGAACCCCTTCATGTGTGACTGCCATTTGAAGTGGTTAGCTGACTACCTGCAAGCCAACCCGATTGAGACCAGCGGAGCTCGATGCACCAGTCCCCGCCGCCTTGCTAACAAACGCATCGGCCAGATCAAAAGCAAAAAGTTCCGCTGTTCAGGTACATACACACATGCACATTGGTATTTGCATTAATGTGTAATTATCGGTCGTTTGACAGACTTGCTCACAGACGCTAAGTCGATTGATCCTGCTCTTCCTGTCTGCTCCCAACAGTGGACTTTGGTGTCAGTAAGAATGTGTGTTGTTAATGGTGAAAACATCTTAGTCAGCTTTCACTTGTGCCACATATACCTATATATCACATATATGCAGTTCCAAGGGTCTCAGGATGAGTAATGTTCTCCTGTCTAAGCAGATTATGAATCAAAATGCAAATGTATGCGTGTGTGGGTATTATTAGTTTACTGTCTGCCAGTTGAGTATTGATCGCTGTGGGGTTATAAATGAGCTGGATTTCTTGATCAATATTCATATTCATTTATTGATCTACACACACAGCTCTCCTCTCAATACTCTGTATATTTTTCTTTGTATAGCTAAAGAGCAATACTTTATACCAGGTATGTTCAACTGCAAAACATTTTATCTGTGTGTGTACTACATAAAAGCCTTTGGACACTAATGCACGCAAATCACACACACATTATAATGCAGATGAAGAAAAAACGTATGTGCACCAAAAGAGCTGCTTACAATGGTGCTGTAGTTTTGTGTAGCACATGGTCAATGACAATGTGATTTTTTTGTCAGAATCTAATAATTATTTACTCTATAATTTATATTTAAAAAAAGATGCCATTCATACATACAATGACTGGAATATAACTATTCTATTCTAAACCTGTTTTATTTTGTTGATTAAAATTAATTTTGTTGTTTTAAAAATTCATATTTCAGGGAGATAAAACTGTGCTGATATTATAATGAAGAACATGTATTTTAAGATAATGAAATTCTTGAACTGAAAACCTTAATTAGTTTAGCATGTATCTTATATTTTATGCCTTACATATACAATACCATTCAAATGTTTGGGGTCGGTAAGATTTTTTGTGTCTTTAAGAGTCTTTGCAAGAAGTTTCATATGCTCACCATAATTTATTTTTAATTTCATATATTTTATAATGTAATTTATTCAGCAGCTACTACTCCAGTCATCAGTATCACATGGTGCTTCTGGAATTATTTTAAATATGCGGATATGGTGCTTAATATATATTTCTTAAGATTAGAAATATGTCTATTATTATAAATGATAAATTATTATAAATAATTTATATTAATATATGTTTTTGGTGCTTAAGATATATTTCTGAAGATTCAAAATGTATCAATGTTGAGAACAGTTGTACTACTAATATTTTTGTGGAAACTGTGATACATTCAAGATTCTTTGATGAATAGGAGGTTCAAAAAATTGCATGTATATGAAATATAATATAATATATAATAATATACTTTCTTTAAAAAAACGTACTGAACACAAATGTTTAAACTCTCTCTCTATATATATACAATTATATTTTAAAACTTTTTGAATGTTGTGTACACATGTATTGAGTACACATGTGTGTATGAAGTGACATTTTTAGAGTAATTAAATTCAAGCTATTCAAAAATAAAATTAAGCTAATAAAAATTATATAAAGTTGTTGAAAACCAAAAACCAACATAAATACAATGAGTTTATTTCTAAGAACTTGGCACTTGTGTATTAACTAAACTAAATTGCTAATACAGTATGGTGGCTTTTACAGTAATTTGTTAGATGAGCTTACAAACAAAAAAATGGCGCTTCAGTCTAATGTTAATTTGTTGTCACTAGCCTGATCAGTGTCACTGTTACTGCGTGCATGCTCACAAATTGCACACGATGGCATGGATCTAAAAACACGGGTTTTCCAGCATTCGTCAGTGTGTGTTTGAGTGTTTGTGTATTACATATTCTCTCTCTTCCTTTCTCGCACACACACTCAGGGATTCATCATATCAATAAGTGTAAGTAACTGACACAAAACCAGTAAGACCTCAACCAACAAATCCCCCCCCCCCCCCCCCCCCCCACCTCCCCCCTCAACCTCAACCCAAGACAATCACAGACCAGGAATCCAAATATATGTGAAAATGTGCTCACAGGTTTATTGAGCACACGATGTGAATTGAATGTGTCTGTGTGTGAGTTTTACTGTGCGTATAACCGCTGGTTCATGTGTTAATTTACTGTACAAAAGCTGCAATGTTCCTGCCACACTCTTCTGTTTCTTTCTTCTTTCCCCCCACCCTAGAATCTCTCCTCTCTCTTTCTGTTCTCTTTGCATCATTCCTGCTAGTTTATCCCAGCTAAACAAAGTAGTACCTCATTCTTTATCCCTCGACCCTTTGTTTCTTTCTCTCTCTTTCTCTCTCTGTGTGTCTTGTGGAGGAAATTCAGCAGGGTTTTCCTTTGTGCTTGATCTAACCATGTGGTTGCAGACTCGGACTAATACATGGTTCTGTCAAGCACCATGGAAGGTCTTGCAGCATCTACAGCATGGCAAGCAACAGGAGACTACCTTTGTGTGTGTGTGTGTGTGTGTGTGTGTGTGTGTGTGTGTGTGTGTGTGTGTGTGTGTGTGTGTGTGTGTGTGTGTGTGTGTGTGTGTGTGTGTGTGTGTGTGTGTGTGTGTGCGTGTGTGTGTGTGTGAATGTATTTTGTCATGGTCATTGGATGTGCTGTTAAGAATGTGTGTATTGTCCCCCTTATAAGTGTGTGTGTGTGTGCGTGCGTGCGTGTGTGCGTGCGTGTGTGCGTGCGTGTGTGCAAAACACTCCAAAGTCATGGCTACTAGCATGACTTTATGTGTTGTTAAGAGTGATAATACCAATAGCATGTTGCCATGGTGATAACTGAGTTTCCTCTTGTCTAGCACAATTAACATTTAATGTCCTCCCTACCAGTGATCCTTTACTTTTACCACTCTACCTTTCCACCCAAACTTCTTTAATCTTACTTATCTTCTTCTCTCTTTCTGTCCTCTCCTCTCATACACTCTTTTTGTGATTGTGTGGTGTGTAATGGTGTGTGTGTTTGTGTGTGTGTATGGTTATGTATATAGGCGTGGAAGACTACCGATCAAAACTAGGTGGGGATTGCTTCGCTGACCTGGCCTGCCCAGAGAAATGTCGCTGTGAAGGAACCACAGTGGACTGCTCTGGACAAAAGCTCAACAAGATCCCAGACCACATACCTCAATATACAGCAGAACTGTGAGTGTCTCTCTCTCATTGTAAAGGTTCACCCAAAAATGAAAATTTTGTCATCACTGTCTCATGTGCGAAGCAAGTACTGGAGAGTTTGAAATCTCTCAGGTTTTATTAAAAATGTAATTTTGTGTTTTAAAGATGAATGAAAGTCTTGTAGGTTTGGAACAAAATGGTGTGTAATTGATGGCATAATTTTCTTTTTTTGGGTGAACTAAAACTAAAACTCTCCTGATATTAGAATAACATAAATAATTAGAATAAAATAAAGCATATTTTGTTACCTTTTGGAGCTTGGAAGGGTTCAGTTTGAGCAGATGATTTATACCATCATTACTGTCCTCGTCAGAGCTCATTTCCCTGTACATTCAGCATGATCTGGCTCACGTTTGTGATCTCAAACATATTCTCAAAACTATAATTTTTAACATCTTCAAAATCAATATTTTAATTGCTGACAGCTTGTTCACCAGATCCACCATCAAGTGACAGTGACACTAATATTTGATTGCGTTCAGTACTTGCTCTTCAGTAAATCGCTGAGGCATTTCAAGTTTTGCTGAAGATACTTCCTATTCTTTTGTTTTCTGCCTGCAGTAGCCATGAGTGAAACGTCACGTCATCAATGTGTATCAGCCACCTTGTGGAATAAATGTGAATTGCACTTTTTCAGTCTTCAAAGATTCAATTATTGCTGTGCAGAAAAAATATACATACACTGTTACACATCTTGGGTCGTTAGCGACCCTATTACATTTTTTTGCAAAAAAATTATGGGAAAACAGGCTTTAAAAAAAAAATTATATATATATATACATGTGTATATATATATATATATATATATATATATATATATATATATATATATATATATATATATATACTTTTTTTCTTGTTATATTGTTTATTATTAATTGATTGAGGAATACTAAAGAAGGTTGATGTCTAACTTTAAAAAATGAATGAGGAGGAGGGTAGTGAATGACGTCCCGGGTCACTAAGCGTTAATTAATTTAGTTGTGTGTTTGATTTGTTTTCCACGCAGCCGCTTGAACAATAATGAATTTACAGTGCTGGAGGCTACAGGAATCTTTAAGAAGCTTCCTCAACTGCGTAAAATGTAAGTCTCTCTCCATCTTTGTCATCTGTCATTAGTATAAACTAGTGCAATGCCGAGCAAAATCTGTTTTGTGTGTTTTTAGTAATTGTTGGTTTGGTATGTTTGAGTTGCTGAATAGCCAAGGCTACTATTACACAGGAGCCTAAACTCTGAGAAAACGATAACGTTAAGAATTAAACAGCTTAGCTGACTTACAGATTCAGTTAACATCCACAAATGAATGAGCGTGACGATTCAGAGGACGATCCAGGTTCAGACCTTGGCTGGAGCAGCGAAACAGTGAACTCCGAGAAAACGCTACGCTTGAGCAAACAGTTTGTGAATAGGCTACTACAAATGATGACCGTGAATAAAATATAATATTCAGATATTTCTAGACCACAACCCTCTAATGTCAGAATGTTTATTTTGGGGAGTGCCCACTCAGTGTGCAGTGTGAGCGGGGGAGTGGCCAATCAGTGTGCAGTTTAAGAGGGGGAGTGGCCACTCAGTGTGCAGTGTGAGAAGGGGAGTGGCCACTCAGTGTGCAGTGTGAGAGGGGGAGTGGCCACTCAGTGTACAGTGTGAGAGGGGGAGTGGCCACTCAGTGTGCAGTTTAAGAGGGGGAGTGGCCACTCAGTGTGCAGTGTGAGAAGGGGAGTGGCCACTCAGTGTGCAGTGTGAGAGGGGGAGTGGCCACTCAGTGTACAGTGTGAGAGGGGGAGTGGCCACTCAGTGTGCAGTTTAAGAGGGGGAGTGGCCACTCAGTGTGCAGTGTGAGAGGGGGAGTGGCCACTCAGTGTGCAGTTTAAGAGGGGGAGTGGCCACTCAGTGTACAGTGTGAGAGGGGGAGTGGCCACTCAGTGTGCAGTGTGAGAGGGGGAGTGGCCACTCAGTGTACAGTGTGAGAGGGGGAGTGGCCACTCAGTGTACAGTGTGAGAGGGGGAGTGGCCACTCAGTGTGCAGTTTAAGAGGGGGAGTGGCCACTCAGTGTGCAGTGTGAGAGGGGGAGTGGCCACTCAGTGTACAGTGTGAGAGGGGGAGTGGCCACTCAGTGTGCAGTTTAAGAGGGGGAGTGGCCACTCAGTGTGCAGTGTGAGCCAGAGTGGCCAGCGGCTAGAGCGGCAAAAGCCAATGTGTACTTCTTTTACCGATATATTTGGTGATATCTTTTGCATTTCTAATCCAAACAACGTCAAACTTGGCACTGAACTTACTCGTGCCCGTAGCAAGACACATGTCAAGTTTGAAATCCATTGGGAAAGGTTCGAGAGATATGCGAATTACAGATATGCCCGTTCAAAATCAGTTTTTGTGTGTGTTTTTAGTAATTGTTGGTTTGGTGTGTTTGAGTGCTTATTGTTACAAAATTACACAGCAAAAGTTCAGTGACATTTTTATTTGTGCATGGTAGAAAGCAAATACTGATACTGACATAATGACACAATAAATATGGAAAATTGACAATTAAAAAAAACAATTAATAATAATGGTGATATTAGGTGACATGTATTTTGGTATCTGTACAGGTAGCAGGAGTTTAGATTAGATTTACATTAGTGTAAACTTTGTTGTCATTGTGCAGATTACAATTATAGAGACAATGAAAGGCAGTTAGCGTCTTTTATGTTTATTTGGTGAATAGCATAGGCTACTTTTACACAGTAGCAATAATGTTAAGCACACCAGAATAAAATATAATATTCAGAAGTAAACAGTGTAGCTGACTTACAGGTTCAGTTAACATCCACAAATGAATAAGCGCGATGATTCAGGGAGCAGCTACACAGTGAACTCAGAGAAAAAGCTACGCTTGAGCAAACAGTTTGTGAATAGGCTACTACAAATGATGGCCCTGAATAAAATATAATATTCAGGTATGTTTAAACCACAACTCTCCAATGTCAGAATGTTTATTTTTAAACCACAGCCTTCTAAACATCATCTACACATCCTCAATGTGTGCTTCTTTTACCGAGATAGATATGCGAATAAAAGACACACAGACAGACGTTCCTGTAATTTATATATAGATAGATGTATGTGTGTCTGTGTATAGGCTAGGCGATATTATATTTATATATACTGTATATTATACGTGTGTGTACTGTATATTTTTTAATCGCGATTAATCAATTTGACAGTATGTATGTGCAAAATCAGTTTTTGTGTGTGTTTTTAGTAATTGTTGTTTGGTGTGTTTGAGTGCTTATTGTTTCAATTACACAGCAAAAGTTCAGTGACATTTTTATTTGTGCATGGTTGAAAGCAAATACTGATACTGACATAATGACATACAATAAATATGGAAAATTTAACTACATATAAAACTAACTACAACTAACTACTTCTGAATAACTAAAATATTCAGAGGTAAACAGTGTAGCTGACTTAATGTTTAGCTGACAGAATGCTTATTTTTAAAACACAATTTTTAAACCACAACCCTCTCTAATGTCAGAATGTTTATTTTTAAACCACAACTTCAATGTGTGCTTCTTTTACCGACATATTTACCGATATCTTTTACATTTCTAATCCAAACAACGTCAAACTCGGCACTGCACTTACTCGTGCCCGTAGCAAGACACATGTCAAGTTTGAGATCCATCGGACCAAAGGTTCGAGAGATATGCGATTAACAGACAGACAGACACACTGACAGACAGACACACAGACAGACAGACACACAGACAGACAGACAGACGTTCCTGTAATTTATAGATAGATGACAATCATTAGAGTGGTTTAATTACCATGGCAACTTGCTTTGTTTTACAGAAACTTTAGTAACAATAAGATCACAGATATTGAGGAGGGCACATTTGAGGGGGCCAGTGGAGTGAATGAGCTCATTCTGACCAGCAACCGCTTAGAGGGCGTCCACTACAGCATGCTGAAAGGCCTCGGCGGACTCCGCACATTGTGAGTATTCACACTCGAATGAACATGCACGTACATATTAGCTCCTTACTGAATCACAAATATGAATCATTCTTCTGAGGAACATTGCAAAATGTCAGGGTAGTGAATGCAGATACTGTCAAAAAATGTCTAGGTATGATTTTATTCTCAGGTGGGGGCCACTTGGTTTGTGTGTTCCCAACCAAATATCATCTGGCTGTTTTAAATAATTATGTGTGTGTGTTTGTCATGTGTAGGATGTTGAGGAGTAACAAGATAAGCTGTGTCAATAACGGTAGTTTTACTGGTCTGAGCTCGGTGAGGCTGCTCTCCCTCTATGATAACCTGATCACCTCCATGTCCCCGGGAGCCTTTGACACACTACATTCCCTCTCCACACTGTGAGTATCGACCCACAGTAACACCAAAGTGTTTTTAATTCCAGTGCTGTTCCAAATTTGATAATAATAAAAAGATTCTGTTAAGAACTAAAAAAGTTCTTTGAAGAAACAAAAATGGTTCTTCTATGGCATTGTTGCGAAAAACCCTCTTTGCTGAATATTTGCTACATCATTTTTCTTTATGCAATCCCACAGGAACTTGCTGGCCAATCCATTTAACTGTAACTGTCATCTGGCTTGGTTGGGTGAATGGCTCCGTAAGAAACGGATTGTCACGGGCAACCCCCGCTGTCAGAGCCCCTACTTTCTTCAGGAGATCCCTATTCAAGATGTAGCCATACAAGACTTTGCCTGCGAAGACGGTACGGCTATGAGCTTGTGTGGGGTGTAAAAAGATCTTGTTTCTAGCCCTCTTAATACGGCTTGAGCACAGCTCAGTGTTATCTTTCTTTTACACAAAAAGCTTACAATAACAATCTCCCTGGCAAATCTTCACATTCGAAAAGCTCTTTTCAAATTTAATTATTCTTTACTTCTGAAATGAGAACATTAAGATTTAATCAATCAAAACTAACTTTAGCTGGAAAAAACATTTTTCAAGAACCACTATAAAACCAAACCAATCTCTGTTACCTTAAATTATATGTTTATCCCTGTAAAGCTGCTTTGAAACAATCTAAATTGTTAAAAGCGCTATATAAATGAGGATGACTTGACTTGACTTGACATGTTTAATTTTCTCTTTGTGTGTCAGCAGGTAATGATGAAAATAGCTGTTCACCCCTGGCTCGCTGTCCTGCCGAGTGTTCGTGTTTGGATACGGTGGTGCGCTGCAGTAATAAAGGACTAAAGGTTTTACCCAAGGGCATTCCTAAAGACGTTACAGAACTGTGAGTGTACACAAGCACACTATGGGCTCAAAACCTCACAGCAATTTCATAAAAAATGGCCATTTTCAAAAATCTTGTTATCTGATCCAGGCACACCTTTTTGTGAACCCAGCTGCCTCCAAAAACACATACTCGATGTCTGAAACAATACACGGCCGCTGTATATACGTCTTTGAAGTTTCTCCAATTACACTGTTGCTAATGTGCTATTTCCTCTGTGTTTGAGTAATAACTTGTTTGTCTTTTTCTGATAGCTATCTCGATGGCAACCAGTTCACGCAAGTCCCTCTGGAACTATCCAATTATAAACACCTCACTCTCATGTAGGTACAGCCCTCTCTGGAGTCTCCCAATCACAAATAGTTTAATGTAATCAGGGCCCTGCCCCTTTGAAACTAACCAGTCGTAACAGACCCTCGTGCTTTTGAAAGGACAGAGTTAGCTTGTACATATGGTGTTTGATCCATTTTCTCATCCTGCCAATGCCAGAAAATCCAAATGATTTTAGCTGTATTTTGAGGGGAATTTTTGTGTGTGGCTTTTGCACTTATTTTCTGCACTATGAGAGTTATCCTCAATATCCCAACTTCACCAAACATAACAAATGACTTAAGCACTAATGAACAACCGTCATTATACACACAAATATGCAAACTCATCAATTAAATGTGACTGTGAGTTAAGTATGAGTGATTGCTCATTTCTTTAGTCTTTAAAATTTGTGTGTGAAGTTATGAAATATTGAAATATGGTTTTAAATAATTTATAAGACTGAAAATGTTTTTTGTGGGTTTATTATATTTTGACATATTGTCATTTTTTCACGAATGCAAATCAAATTGGCTTATAAATCACACCCGAACAGAAAAGTCAGTTTGAGTGAAGCGATGCATCAAGGCTGTTGAATGCTTCCGTATATTCTATTATGACTTTAAGCCTAACGCATAACTATTGTACATGCTTTGTGTTTGCTGTTTGCAGCTTTAAAGGTCACTGCATTGATAAGTTCAGCCGTCTTGAGTGTCCTAACATGGAAGTTCACATGTGTGCATTGTCTTTTGCCATGCATTAAACTATGTAATGTAAAGTGACTATGTAATTCCGTATAAAACAGCTCATGTGAAAACAGCTCATCTTAAATATAAATAATCCTTTTCTTTTTAATGCTGTGTGCAACATTTTGTTATTGGTATGTACCGTAAATGTTAGCTTTAAGTGTCCGATTTTCTCGTGGCTCATAACACTCTGTCTTTGTTTGTGTGTGTGCGTATGTATGTATGTGTGTTTTCTTGCAGTGATATGAGTAATAACCAGATCAGCACATTGTCCAACCACAGCTTCAGTAACATGTCCGAGCTTCTCACCCTGTGAGTGTCAACATGATTTATGGCTTCGGTTTGTGTGTCTGTGGTTTTTTTTGTTCAAACACTAGTGTGGTTGTGTATGTTTTTAGCTGTGCATTGTGCGTGTGTGATTTTCACGAGTTAATTTTATAGTTCTTGAAATTATATGTGCAATTAAGTGTATATGCTGTGGTAGTCCTGGCTCATTCAAAAAGCTGGGATTTGATTTAAATCTAGACGCATGAATGAGTAATTTTTTGCCATAGAATTTTAGACACTTTTTCTTAACTTAATATTAAAGATAATTTAATTATCTTATTATCTTTATTCTATTTCAATCATTTATTTCGGAAGTTGCAAAATCCACTTGGCTTATTTATTTATTTATTGAGTTTGTATGGCCTGACATATCTGTGTAAATATATGTTTTTGCAAGTACTGTAATATTTTTGTTTCATCCCAGAATTTTAAGCTACAACAGACTGAGGTGTATTCCTGTAAAAGCTTTCGACGGCCTCAAATCTCTGCGCCTGTTGTGAGTACCTTATTGTTGTGTGTGTGTGTGTGTGTGCGTGTGTGTGTGTGCGTGTGTGTGTGTGCGTGTGCGTGTGTGTGTGTGTGTGTGTGTGTGCGTGTGTGTGTGTGTGTGTGTGTGTGTGTGTGTGTGTGTGTGTGTGTGTGTGTGTGTGTGTGTGTGTGTGTGTGTGTGTGTTTGTGTGTGTGTTTGCGTGTGTGTGTGTGTGTGTGTGTTTGCTATCAGACTTTAATTTATATGTTTTGGACTCTCTTGGATGGCTTCATTTCTCTATTCTCTCTGCAGGTCTCTTCATGGTAATGATATTGCTGTGATCCCAGATGGAGCTTTCAAAGATCTGTCCTCGCTCTCCCACCTGTAAGTACCTCAGAATGAACACACACATACACACACACAAGCACTTATGAGGTTTTGACTGCTGGATGCACTTTGATTCTTTCTTTACTCTCACACAGACACTCTGAAAGACTTTCTTTGTCTGACCTCGGGGCTCTGCAGCCACAGATTGGTTGATTTCTCCCACAATGACCATTTTTTATTATTCTCATGGATCAATTTCACAAGTGTAATTATGACTGACAGCTGAGTAGAACAAATCTACACATTATCTTAGAGAGGGCACTGTCAAGCAGCCAATATCATAATATTTTTATATGGTTATATGAAAATATTATTTATAAAAACCAAATCACATGAAAGTCACATCAATTGTGTGTGTGTTTTTTATTTTATTTTATTTTTTTTACATTGCAGGACAGTGCACATTAACGAACAATCTTACACTCATGTAGAGACTGTAAATGAGCCAGATCATAGCATAAATTAGCAAAATAAAGTCCCGAGGCAGGAAGACAACAACACAAAAGGATAGTATGACAATATACACCAGAAAAGGATAATATGACAATGTACAGTATCAGTCAAGAAAAAAAATTGACAGGCTTTCAAACAAATTACAATACATCAATAAAATTAGTAAAAATGTGGACATAACTGGGAACTTTTAAGAAACTGTTTAAGATGCTTTTTAAATGTGCAATAAGTGGGACATTCTCTAATATTCAGGTGTGTGCGTTGTAAACTCCATAATTAGTCTATTAATTTCCACATGTTTCGACACATTAAGTGCCAGATTTACTAAAAAGGGCAAATTAGTGCACGAACACATTTCCAAACTAGCGCTGATTGGAGTGAAAAGTTCTGCGTGTGATCTACTGACGACGCGCAAATTAAAGAACACATATGCAGCCGGATCATTTCCATAAAGACCAACTACCAAGAGCAGCGCAAATTAGTGCCTGGTTTAAGACATGCTTTGTAAATCATGTAAATCACCTGGCGTTACTCATTTGAATACTCTCCTCCCATATATTTTGCGTCTGAAAGGGAAACTCCTACAAATATATTTGCAATAAGGTCAGCCGCAAAAATAACGCCTTTTCGGTGCTACTTTTTCGCTGCTTGTCTAGTAAATTTAACGCCAAAATAGGGTTTGCACTGGCACAAGCTGTTAATAAATCTGGCCCTTAGGCTTATGAATGTGATAGGAGGGCATTATCGTAATTACAGCCAATCAGAGCAGCATGAAGGAACTACCCGCCACCAAACTCATGCTCTATTAAAACTTGATGATCTGAATAGTGACAGCTCCCTATAAAACTTTATCCACTAATGCAACTGTTGTAAGGTGTTGCTTTAGAAAAATGAGTTAATATACACTCATCTCATATCATGTTTGATGTCGGATTATTTTATCATCCACATTTTTAAAGAAGGTTTGTAATATATTCTTGTGTGTGTTTCCTGCAGGGCTCTGGGAGCAAACCCTCTGTACTGTGATTGTCACATGCAGTGGCTCTCTGACTGGGTAAAGAGCGGCTACAAGGAGCCTGGAATCGCACGCTGTACTGGTCCTGGAGAGATGACCGACAAACTACTGCTGACTACACCCTCCAAGAAATTCACGTGCACAGGTAAACCCACCCGTGCACTTCGGAGACACTCATCCTGTCACGGAGAGGGCTTTACTAACTCTAGTTTACATGCTCAGATTTTAATATTGTAAGTAATGTGATTTGATTGGTACATTTTTAGAGGTGCTGGGGACTTGTGGTTTTCCGGTGCCAGGTAAGGAAGCCGACCAGAGCCCAGTGTGAGCTCTTAAACCCCGGCCCCCTCTATCTGCCACCCAAACCTTTCCTCAGGTTTAAAGTGACCTTTGACCTGTTTTAGTTCTGTGATGCTTTACCTGCTCAATCCTATCTGTGTTTGTAATGTCTGTGGTTGTATATTTGTTATATATTTGTTTGTTTATAACATCCTGTGTAATTTCTTTTTCTCTCTGTATTTTACATAGGTCCAGTGGATGTGAACATTTTGGCTAAATGTAACCCTTGTTTATCCAATCCATGCAAGAATGATGGAACCTGCAGTAACCATCCCGTTGATTTTTACCGATGCACCTGTCCTTATGGTTTTAAGGTACATACTCACTTAAACACAAACGAGAATATCTCATTAGTGGTCTTGCCTAGGTATTAAACTTCATAAACACAACTGTCTTTGTGCTACAATGGTACAAGACGAGATTTTGTGGTTTGTTTAAGACATTACATTTCTAAGACAGCATACCTTTCACCTGGCAGGCATTACATTGCCAACCATAAATAAAATAAAATAAAAAACGATATATATGTATGTATATAGGTTATATATATATGATAACCTTACATTGAAGAAGGGCTTGGAGTCATATAGGCAGCAAAATATCATAGAGAGTTTACATAACATTTACATAACGTTTGTATGTAATGCAACATGCATGTTCATATAGGGTCAAGACTGTGAGGAACCAATTCATGCGTGCATCAGTAACCCCTGTCAGAATGGAGGAACCTGTCATCTAAAGGATGGAGAGGAAAACACTCACTGGTGAGACCGACCTTCATCATCATCATCATGAAAATGCTGAATTGTTTGAAACTACAACTGATATGTGTATGAGGACGGTAAAGAGATTATTTATTGTATTCGGGCCCTGTTGAATGTGGCTTTCATTTGGTACATTAAGTAAATGATCAGATGTGTGCGCGTGTGTGTGTCCCTGCTGCTCCGGTAATGAATATACTTTATGGACAGAGTGTGTCTAATCTGTCTTAATCAGACTGAAGTGTCTGAAACTGATCTGAGCTCACTCATGCACTTAATCATCCAATCAAAGGTCTTTCTGTGGACACACACAGCAGAGACGTGTGTGTGTGTGTGTGTGTGTGTGTGTGTGTGTGTGTGTGTGTGTGTGTGTGTGTGTGTGTGTGTGTGTGTGTGTGTGTGTGTGTGTGTGTGTGTGTGTGTGTGTGTGTGTGTGTGTGTGTGTGTGGTGAGCTCAGGTTCAGCTTTAGTCATACACCGATCAATGCTAATAAATCCTTTGTATTGGTGAATAAGAAGAGTTTCATTTGAGAACTTCTGCTTTACATTTTGATTAGCTAATGTAATTTAATAGACCCACAGACACACACGCACGCTGCATAAAATACTTTCTTCTATCCCAGTTTAATGAGACAACCATAAGTAAGCCATTCATAGGTCAATTTCCCAAAGAACGAAAACACTGTTGCTCTGTAGTGCTTTCACATATTCAGTCAACTTTGGGTTCAAACAATGGCATGAATTTGGAACCTGATAATGTACTGTAAATGAATAACAGTTAAATGTATTCTCCTCAGTGCGAAGCATCATAAATCATAAATGTAAGATTTAACCAGTTTCATTAGTGGTTTTCGCACTTTTGGTTTAAGGCAAGGATCACTATTTCTTATCTGAATTCAAACCAGCTTAATTGAACGAGGCACTGTATAGTGTTTATAGTGTGAGCTTAAATATTAAACTCATCCTGTTGGTGCTTTGGGCATTAATGATACCTTAAATTGTGCATCTTGTTGAAGAGAGATTATTTAATGATAATTTCTAAGAACCCATTCTTAACATTTTGGGAATAAATAGTGGATTTTATTTTTTTTTTTGAAGGAGGCACACAAACCATGCAGTATGTAGGAACCACAATATATAGAACAATTGACTATGATAAATTTAGTATTACTGAAACAAACAATTATAGAATATCAGTAATGTTCATAGAGTTTCAGTGAATTAAAAGTTTCAAAAGGATTAAAAAGTCTTACGCAGTTGTTATGCGTGTATGTTCAGGTGTGTATGTCCAGATGGATTTGAGGGCGACGAATGTGAGATAAATATCGATGACTGTGAAGATAATGACTGTGAGAATAACTCCACATGTGTGGATGGCATCAACAACTACACCTGTCACTGCTCACCTGAATACACAGGTAACTTACACACACACACACACACACACACACACACACACACACACACACACACACACACACACACACACACACACACACAGTCACAAGCAAAATGGTCGGTGTTCTCTGTGCTTTATGTGTTTAACTGTCTGATGCTAACATGCAAATGTGCTGCTTGAGCTAACATGCTAACATGTCAAACACGTCCTCTGTATTCTTTGTTTTCCTACCTTTTCTCGCTACCTGTTTCTCTTTTTCTACTAGCTGCTAATAATAATGAGGTGGAGAAAGGTTAGTTTACTCTCTTTCACTTCATACTCCCATTGTCTGTCTCTTCTTTCCTTTGCTGTTTCTGGCTAGTGCGTACTCTGTGCTTGCTGAAGTATGAAATGCACACTCACACACTTTTTTTCTTGTTGATACACTGTCAATGGAGGTGTATTGTATCGTTGTTCTTCAGAGTATTGGTATTTTGTCATCTTCTACACTGAGACTACACTGGACACGCAAACAGACTTCTACTGGTTTAATGGGATGCGACATGTTTACAGTAAAAAATGCTATGATTATACATACTCTTCCCACTCTTTCTGACTGTTCATAATGAGTATGTGTATGTGCAGGGGAGCTGTGTGAAGATAAGCTGGATTTCTGCGCTTCAGAGCTGAACCTGTGTCAGCACGACTCGAAATGTATTCTGACCGCTAAGGGCTTCATGTAAGTCACTAAATTCCCTACTATCTGTGTTAGACTCAGCCTCAAACAATAAATCCACATACTTGATCATTTGAAACATACTGGCAAAAACAGATTCACTGGTTATTATCAGTCCATTTGAAAAAAAAAAACGTGTTTAAAATATACTCGGCCACTTTCGAGGATGAATTTACCACTACGTTTGGCAAAACATGATACGTTTTTAGCATCAAATCTTTTAAAGCACTTCAGAGTTTTGAATTTAACTTCATAGCAAATAAATTATCCACATGTAGAACTTAGTTTTTTAAATGTATGTAAAATATTTACATAAACATATATATATATATATATATATATATATATATATATATATATATATATATATATACATACATACATACATACATACACAGTACTTGTGAAAAGTTTGGAATAATAACGATTTTTTAAAATGTTTTTGAAAGAATTTTCTTATGCTAACCCAGGCTGCATTTATTTGATAAACAATACAGTAAAAACAGTAATATTCTGAAATATTCTAACAATTTAACTGCTTTTTCCTATTTGAATACATTTTAAAATATAATTTATTCCTGTAATGGCAAAGCTGAATTTTCAGCATCATTACTCCTGTCTTCAGTGTCACATGATCCTTCAGAAAGCATTCCAATATGCTGATTTGCTGCTCAATAAACATTTATTATTATTATCAATGTTGAAAACTTTTCAATGCAGTGTATAACAGCTTCCACAGAAATATAAAGCAGCACAACTATTTTCAACATTGATAATAATAAGAAATGTTTTTGAGCAACACAGGAATAATTCACATTTTCAAATATTTTTAAATTGAAACCAGTTATTTTTAATTGTAATAATATTTCACAATATTACTGTTTTTTTTATCAAATAAATGGTTGAGCAAAAGAGACTTAAAAAACAAAAAAAAATAAAACAAATTTTTGCTGACCGCAAACCTTTGAATGCTGGTCTATTTATATAATATACTGACCAATCATATCATGACAATATCTCTTCTGACTCCAGTGCATTAGTGCTGTACAGACGTTTAAATCCTTGCCTATAAAAACTGCCCTTCTGCAGTCCCTTAAGCCTTTTGGATCCAAAACCTTTTTGGATTCGGTTTCATCACTCTCTCCCCTCCAGACGTCCCCTTCTCTCATCTCATATTTTATTTTATCCCTCTCTCCACCAGACCAAAAATGTTCGCCATGTTAGAAAACATCAGATGTGTGTTTCCTTCTCTGCTGATATGTGTGTGAGCAGCAGACCACATAAGTTCATTTGTGTGTTTTTATGCCCATTGGTGCAGATGTTAACACAACACTAGAGCTGTGTGGAATGCAGCTGGAGTCTCTGAGGTTCTGCTCTATGTTTGTGTTCTGATATTCAATTACAGCTCTCCCGTTGTGTTTACTATAAAAATGAGCTGGAGGGGGGTGTTTTAAATATGATATGATGCGATACGAAGAGATGATGAATGTGTTTATGTAGCGCTTTAGGGCGTGTGTAAATTCATTCAAAAGAACTTCAATTTCAGTGGTTTAAGTAACTAAAACTTTAGTAATTAGAGAAGTCTAATCTCACAACACAATAGATTTCACTGTTCATATACTGTACTTATACTATTTAAAAAAAGAAGCATGATCCCAACCGCACCACTGAACATACAACAGATGTTGGCATGTTCAGGTTTAACTTTAGACCCCAAACCTATTTAGATGGACCTTAAATTACTTAAGTACACTTTGACTTACTTTCAATTAAAGTAAAGTTTTGTGGCTTTTAGTCCACAGCTATTTGCTTTGAGGCATCTAAAAGCTAGCGAAGGGGCTCAAACTTTTCTATGCTAAAGACCCTCATTTATTTATTTTTCTAGTCTCTGGGAAATGCTTGGGTTGGGATGCAGATGCAGATGCAAATTTACTCTCATTAAGGGTTAGGGCAAAATGTAAATATTCTGACATTGCGACTGAGTTAGGATTTTAATCTTATTAAAATTTGCCATGGAAACCACAGGCTCCTCGTTACTATAGTAAAAAGTAACTACTGTATGTGTGGTTAATAAAAAAAAACTATGGCTTAACAGCGCTGATTTCAGTAAGAAGTGTTTGAATTCGCCTCAGAATTAATGACGAATTCAGTAAAGAATTTTGATTTAAACTAGTTTAAAGCCTGATGAAACAGCGTTGACATTCTCAACAGCATTAACATGGAGAACAGGAGAAACACTTTGATGCCCTGAACGAACAAGTTAGAAATCTTTCCAATCCACAAATCACCAACATTTATCATGGATTTACCGTGGTAACAATACTTGTAACATGGTATTTTGGCATAACTATGGTATATTTATATTGAATGTGAATCTGTAGCCCTGAAATGATTGGAGTTAAAGATGAAGATGTGAGTTTTAAATGTTAAATGTGATGACGTTTTTTTGTGTGTGTGTTTGTGTAGGTGCGAGTGTACTCCAGGTTACACCGGGGAGCACTGTGAGGTGGATTTTGACGATTGTGTAGATAATAAGTGTAAAAACGGGGCTCAGTGTATTGATGCTGTGAATGGCTACACGTGTGTGTGCCCAGAAGGATACAGGTGAGCATGAACACACTAGATCATCAGAGATCACCATATGGAATACGTGTCTCACTGTGTGTGTGTGTGTGTGTGTGTGTGTGTGCGCGCGCGCAGTGGGCTCTTCTGCGAGTTCTCTCCTCCAATGGTCCTGCCGAGAACAAGTCCGTGTGACCACTATGACTGTGCCAACGGTGCACAGTGTGTTGTCAAGGACACAGATCCTGTGTGTCAGTGTCTCCATGGTTACCAGGGCGTGCACTGTGAGAGGCTGGTCAGTGTCAACTTCATAAATAGAGAATCGTTCCTGCAGATCCCCTCCAACCTCATTACAGAACAGGCCAATATATCACTACAGGTACATGTCATAAAAAAGATCATTCTGCTTGTGTGTTTGAGTGTGAGTGAGAGATTGTTAATTCTTCATCAAAAATGCATAAACACACTCATGTGGTCTGTATGCGTGTAATAGATCGCCACAGATGAGGATAATGGGGTGTTGCTCTATAAAGGAGATAATGAACACATCGCTGTGGAGCTCTACAGAGGCAGACTGAGAGTCAGTTATGATTCTGGATCATATCCTCCATCTGCCATTTACAGGTACACACACGATTTAGTAGACACTGTAGGCATTTTAAAGCAGCTCATTCACTCAGAATTTAGAGTTGGAACTATACATTTTACAATATGCTAAATCAAGACCAGGACAATCATCTATCAATACATCTCATTTTATTTACTCCAGACTCCATATACCATTCAAAAGTTTGGGATCAGTCATTTTTTAAAGACATTTTACTCTTTATTTAGCAAGGATGCCTTGCATTTATAAAAAGTGATAAACAATTATAATGTTACATAAGATTTCTTTTTCAATAGTTTTCTATTTCTTTCCATTCACCATTGATTTCTGAAACTAATGTATCACAGTTTCTACAAAAATATTAAGCAGCACAATTATTTTCACCATTGATAATAATAAGAAATGTTTCTGTGCACCAAATCAGCCTATTAGAAGGATTTCTGAAGGATCATGTGACGCGTTCTCTCCCTCTCTCTCTCTAGAGAGAAACTAAGAGAATGTTCAGCCAGGGGTCTTACACCTTCTTTCAGGCAAAGAATATCATAATGATAGAGGGGTAAAGCAGGACCCCCATTACATATGGTATCAAATTCAGGGTTACATTTTAGCCGGTAGTAATATGCATATTTCCATATTATTGTATTTACATGGTTTTGTTTCAAAGCCATTAAAATAATCATTATTTTCAGAATTATATACTAGTACATTAGAATTAAATGTTACTTTATACATTTTTAATGTGGGAGCAATAATTAAATATTAAAGTCACCATAATATCGAATTTTTTTGAATATTGCAGCATTTATTATAAATAATTTATCCGTGAACATTTTTTTTTAATTCATGTTAATCTTCTCTTCTCTGGTGACATGTTTACTAGCACATGTCACTCACATGAGATCACAGCATTAACAAACCATAACAATTCAACGATCCAATCAATTCCCAATGGACAAAATCAAGTCCCGTTTTTTCTTGTTCAAGAAGCCATTTCAAGGATATGTCACAAATCACAATAAGAAAGAAAAGAATATCGCAACTGCCGTTTTATACTCTACTTTAGCTTTGGGTAAGGTTATTTTAATTATTAACTGAAATTAGACTGAGATCAAAAAGTAGTTGGCAAAGGGTCACAGGCTTCTTTTGAAGATCTCTGGTAGAAGCAAACCCTTAAAAGCTTGTTTTTTTTTCTCAACAGTAATGAGGAAAAATCTTTCTTCTGAAGAATTTTTTTTTATTAAGTCTAATCAATTTAAAGGGGTCATCAACTGCCTTTTTATTTTTACATTTTTAAATGTTCTCTGAGGTCCACTTATAATGTTATCAAGATTTTTACATCAAAAAAGATTTAGAAGTAACTACTTTCTGTAATCCTGAAGTAATCCTGTTTCTGACCCTCTCTTTCCAACACTTTGTTTTGATGGGTGTGACGCATTTAAGACTTGGAATAAATGGCCACTGCTATGATTGGGTAACAGTTTTGCATGTTAAAATAATTTTAAACATCCCCACCAAAATTACACGTTTGAATTTGTTTTGACAAATTCTGATTTTTTTAAATATCTGGTTACATTGATACGTATTACATATGCTTTATAAGTCTTGATTGTGGCAAATAAATTTTTAATACATGGAGTTACCACAGTTATAATTGACAAAGGATAACTTAAGTTGTTTCATGTAAACAAAACATTGTCTGCCGCACTGTCATTCTTATTTGCTATTCATCGTTCATCCTTTTTTCGATTACGTTTTAAACATATACATTGTCATTTGGTGTGGTGTGAAAACATGTTGTAATTTCTTATTGATGACAAAACAGAAGAAACAGATCTCGCTCACCGAAGCTTTTATTTAGGATTACAGCGGCTTAGATCAAAACAAAAACAAAAGCAAAGGCATTGTTCTCTAAGCAAAGGATAGAACGTCCTGGTTGCGTATGAAGGTTCCCTGAAGGAGGGAACGTAGGACGTAGTCGACGTCAACTGAATGGGGATCGTGTCAGAGAGCCAATGTTCTTCGAGTACTATTGAACGAGCCAATGGAATTGGCGTGCGTGATTCGCATCACACACTCCGCCCCCGCAGCGCGGGTATAAATATTGAAGTGGATGCACGCACTAGTAGCTTTTTTGCTGAGGAGCCGAGCGTAACCCGGAGTCAGCGGTGGTCCAGCGGAAGTGGGAAGGGGACTACGTCCTCCGTTCCCTCCTTCAGGGAACGGTGGGTTGCATACGCAACCAGGACGTTCCCTTTCAGTCGATAACGTCGGACATAGTCAACGTCGACTGAATGGGGATAACGCCCATTCGGCTTGGATTGTGCCCCTTTGAAAACGCCACTAAAGCTGCCACCTTCCAGTGTCTAGACAAAAGCCTCCTGATGCCGCCGCAATTTTAAGGCGGGGAAGGACAAGGCTTAGGCCAGGGAAGTCACTGCTGTTCCTACAGGACCACTGGGAAAGCGTTCCCGTACATTGGAAGGAAGGGATGCTGCAGAAGCCACATCCTACCCAAGGGGAGGTAAGTGGAAAATACGCATATGAACTGGGCGGATGACCGGGCAGTACGACATGGAATGTCACTGGGGTGGCTCCAACCTAAGACGGGGGGAGACTCACTGGACAGTGACGGCAGAGAGCCTCTGCCGAGGGAAGACACAGGCTCGACAGTAGGGAGCCGTATCGTGGAAGAATACACATATATGGGGTCGCCGTAGGGACCGCAACATATGGACCCAGCCTAACACAGGTTCCACACTGCTTACAAGTGGTAGGCCTAACACCAGCCGTTCCGCACGTCCGACGTCGGAGGGGTGTGAAGGAACTTGACAGGGTTCAGATTTAAGGGAACTCAACTGGAGCTTGCAAGCTCACCACCTGCTCCTATTACGGGAGACGTAGGAACCTTGGGCACAATCCAAGCCGGGGTCTCAGCTTGTGAGAGTTAGCCGGCCCGAACTCCAGGCACAATACGTTGATTGAAAGCGAGCAAGTCCCTACCCTGTAGTAGAGACCATGCGAGCAGGAGAACTGATATAACAGAATTTTTAACTCACTGCCTGCAGTGGTTCAGGGGTGGTCTCTGCAGTGCAGTTACACCAGAGATAAGGCCCAAGAGGATAAAGAGGGACGCAAGGATTTACATTACCTTGCTCCTCAGGAACCTGACGATTAGGACGTGCCTCTCCATACTTCTACATCACGATGAGCGTTGTTTAAACACCGAGGCAACATAATTTTGAGGGTGAAGGAAAACAGCCTACTCCAACCCATCTTGCAGGAAAGAGAGCACTGAAATGACCGAAAGCTTTCAGGATCTCCTCTGGAGAGAAGATGCACTCAACGACTAGGTTCCACTTCTAAAGGCGTTAGCACGCTACCCATTTCTAGAGGGTGCTCGCAGAAGTGATGGTATCTATCACATGTCCCTGTGATAGCCACCTAAAACTCTGCGTTCAGACGTAATACCACCTGGAATCTCCAGGGTTAGAACATGGGTGCCATCGTGCCCCGTCCCTGAAAAAGTGTTCAGGGGAAGTCAGGAAGGCTGTTGATGGGAACCAGGTCTGGTTGGGCCAATAAGGCGCAACTATGAAGACCTGCTCCCTCCTGACTTGGCACCATAGGTGAAAGCGACGGGCGCAAAAAGACAAGAGCACTGCTCAACACAACATGTGAAGATCACTGAGCTTCAGGAGCATTTCTCCTATGCACTTGTGTGATAAATTCACTGAACTTCAGGAGCATTTCTTCTCAACACTTGCGTGTCATAAATTCACTGAGTTACAGGAGCATGTCTGCTCAAAACTTGAGTGCGAAGAACTTCACTGAGCTACAGGAGCATTGCTGCTCAACACTTGCGTGTGATAAATTCACTGAGTTACAGGAGCATGTCTGCTCAAAACTTGAGTGCGAAGAACTTCACTGAGCTACAGGAGCATTTCTGCTCAACACTGGGTGTGAAAGAATTCACTGAGCTTCAGGAGCACTGCTGCTCAACCCCTGAGTGCGATGAATTCACTGAGCTACAGGAGCATTGCTGCTCAACACCTGAGTGCGAGGAACTTCACTGATTTTCAGGAGCATTTCTGCTCAACATGAAGTGTGATGAATTCACTGACTTGAGCAGGCGCCAAGCGACCACCACGTAGTCGCTTTTAGGAGGCTGGGGGCAGCTGAGAGCCAGTGTCTGTCCAAGGGTTGTCCGCTTGGACAGAAATAACTGGCAGGGAGACGAAACCGGAGAGGCAACTGAGCGGCCCCGGAGTGGTCATGACTCAGCTAGGCCCCAGGGGATGGAGACTCCACTCACCCTGGCTGTAACTGTCATGAGGCTCGTTGGCGGCACGATTGAGTAAAGCGGGAAGAGTGGAACAAAGCATCTTCAGAAGCTTCTGACTCCAAGGAGGAGGTGGCGGGTGAGTTGACATGCAAGGGAAGCTTGCGCAACGGTCGCAATGTCTAACAACTCGAAGCATGAATGCCCGTGTAGTCGAGGGTCGCCCAGGCCCCCGTTAAAACACACCCTTTATACATGACTATAGTCACACAGGGTGAGCTGCTCTGCCACGGTCACCTCGGGACTCGGTCATGAAGCTAGCGCTGAAGCGGTCATATATGGAGGAAAGCCAATGGCTGCATCTACCATATGCCCCAGGAGCCTCTGAAAGTTCTTTCAGTGGGACCCTTTCTAACTTCAAACACCAGCTGAACACACTCTCATTGTAGAGACACATTAGACCGAGTCCATCTCCAAAACTGAAAAAAGAGATACTCAGCCCGTGGGCGAGATTACTCTCTCCCAGTTGACCTGAAGACCCATCGGGCTCTGGAGCACTCGAAGGGAAGGACTCTGTACTGATACTTCAACCCTCACACGCAACACACAGGATGCCCTGTGGCGCGGAAGGTAGAGATCTGAAGCACATGTCTTTCAGGTCGGAGCTGCAGACCAATCTTGGGACAAGATGGTCACGACCCACCACCTAGTAGCACGAAGAACGAGTTTACAACTGGCCTTCATACCGGCTGGAAGAGTGGCTAAATCAAATCCTTTGCCAGCAGGATAAGATAAGCACGCACAAGTCAGGAGCACTGCTCAACACTAGGTGTGATGAATATCACTGACTTGAGTGGGATAGCCGAGCCTGAGGTGGGGCAGCAAAGTAGAGAGAGTGGTGTTAGTGTGCTGTGCAACACTTACCTGTCTCCACTAGCGGCAGGGGGCGCGTGAGAAGGTGGATGACCGGGTCCTCGAACGCACCAAGCTGCCTGCTGGCGACCAAGGTGGAGCTGAGGGGTGTAAGGCTATACAGGGTCACACCCGCCAGACTGGCCCCAGGAACAGATGAATTTGCTCTCTCTTTGAAGTGTGGGTACCGCTTGCTCCGCTTTTTTTTTTTTTTTTGGGGGGGGGGAGCCAGCGGTGGAAGAGACACACACACACAAACAAAGACTCCACCCGGCCCTCACCCGGGGGGAGGGAGTGATCATGCCAACTCCAAGAGTATCTCATCCATCCCTAGGCGACCTGCTCCGGAATGTTTTCACTGTTGCTTGCCACCTGGCTTGGCAGCGCCTGGAGCGGGCTGGGCATCTCTACTGCGACCGGGGACTCGCGCTTCACGGACGAAGGCAAGTCTTGATCTCAACACCGCGACAGTCATATTCCCGCAATGAGAACATGAGCTGTCCACAAAAGCTGCCTCAGCATGCCGAACATATAAATATATATATATATACATATACATATTTATATACATATAAATACATAGCTCAAACATATGATGCAACAATTGTGACCGTCAGAGAGGAAAAGGGAACGACCGCATCCAGAAACGCGCAGGTGGAATGACATCTTGAAAAAGACGCAAACACACCCGTATTGCTCTTTCCGAAAATAGGACCGTCACCAATGCCGGAGCACACAGTTGAATGACCGCGGCAACACTGAACAGTGAACTGAAACAGTGAAGCACTCCGTTTCCGCCCTCTAACCAGCCGTCAACACACACAAACATTTAGAATTTGTTGCTGTTAAAACAGCGGTTGAGAGCTCAAAGCTCGCGATCACCGCTGCACTCGCGCTGTAGAACACCAGCACTGGGAGAGTCTTCCTGAAGAACACCGACACACTCGCTCGTTGTAAACAACAGCATTCTCAGAGACATCAAACGATCGGCTCTGAAGCGAAAGGCAACTAGTATGTGCATCCACTTCCGTATTTATACCCGCGCCGCAGGGGCGGAGTGTGTGATGCGAATCACGCACGCCAATTCCATTGGCTCGTTCAATAGTACTCGAAGAACATTGCCACTCTGACGCGATCCCCATTCAGTCGACGTCGACTACGTCCGACGTTATCGACTGAAAGAGAACAGCAAATCACAACTATTTAGAGTTTGACTGCGGCGCTACAGTATAAATACTCAGTACATATCAAACGATCTGTATCAGAGAAAGATACATGTGACACATGGTAAAAACTCTGTCTCTCAGACTTGTTTGTCTGCACTGCATCATCTTTTATTTTCAGCCTTTCTGAAAAGCCTGCACCGAACGGTGTCTTGTTTGAAAACAAATCCACAGTAAAATGAAGCGAACAAATGACATGACATGTCTTACTGACGCGATCTGACTGGACCTTCGTTTAAAAGAAAAGTTAATCCACACTTTCTTAATGTTAGGATCACAAGAAAGGCAATGCAAAGACAGTTTTTTTCCCACAACTTGGCACTTCAAAGACTCTTGTAATCCTCAGAGGCATCTCTCTCATTTTGTTGCTTGAGTATTACTGTATCTGCGTCTCTCTCGTATTTACTAGTACATGACGTGTGAACCGGTGGGCAGGGCTAAAGAGGTAATGATGTAGAAGTAGGCGTTGATCTTCTGCAGAGGCGTCCTTTTGTCACACTATGACGTAATAATGTGACAAAATCCGAAACAAGTCATTTTTTGAGCTTGGTTTCAATAAAAGTTCTTTTTTGGAATTACAAGGTAATTTGGAGGTTCTGCAACTCTCAGGATATTTTTATAGTACAATGATCCCTTTTAAATTATTGACCCCTATTTAAATTATTATTTTGGAATTACACTCACTGTTCACTTTTGCTCTCTCCCTAGTGTTGAGACGATAAATGATGGCAGTTTTCATGTAGTGGAGCTGGTGGCAAAGGATCAGTCTCTGTCACTGTCTATTGATGGAGGAAGCCCCAAATCCATCAACACTGCCAACAGTCCCAGCCCAGCACCCAGCCCTGCTCCACTTTACCTTGGGGGTATGTACAACACAGCAGCCACTTTGAAACTTGGTTAGGTTTTTTTCTAACTCTGGATCTTACCAGAATTAGTTAACAGCAATGAAAAAAAAATCTAAAATCAAATAATTAGCTCCTCTTTTCTCAGGAATTCCTCAGCAGTCTGGATTGGCCTCATTGCGTCAGGGCTCCGGGAGGAACGGCTCTAGTTTCCACGGCTGTATACGAAACCTCTACATTAATGACCAGCTTCAGGACCTCACTCAGTTCCTGCTGCAGGAGGGGGTGGTGCCCGGCTGCCAGCCCTGCCAGCGGAGTGTGTGCGCTCACGGGCAGTGCCATGCCACCGGACAATCCTCCTTCAGCTGTGAGTGTGAGGCCGAATGGACTGGCTCTCTGTGTGACCAGCAGATCAACAACCCATGTGACGGGAACAAGTAAGAGACCGAAAAATGCACACACACACACTGGTTTCATTATATTAGAGTGGACATCTAATTTTTTTGTCATTTTGTGTGTGTGTCAGGTGTATCCATGGTTCCTGTTTGCCCATAAACGCATACTCGTACAGCTGTCGCTGTCATCCAGGCTTTGCAGGTGTATTGTGTGATGAAGAGGAGCAGTTGAGTCCCTGTCAGTACATAGCATGTAAACACGGGCGCTGTCGCGTGTCTGGGCTGGGGAAAGCCTACTGCGAGTGCAACAGCGGCTACACAGGGCAAAGCTGTGATAGAGGTACGACGGCCTGGTTTCAACCTTTAAATGAAACCGGATCTGATGAGAAAAATGTGACATTGCAATACAGTAGGTTTTTGAACAATATTGCCGTAGCTACAAGAAATTGAAGTTTCCAAGTGAAATGTCCACTAAGAGTAACATTGAAAGTGATTTCATTTTCTCCAATACAGCCAAAGGCTTTAATTAGGAGAAAACATTTTTAAATAATGTTTAGTCAACTTTTAAATCAAGCAACAGGAAAGTATTTTCCCTAAACCTTGCCTAGGGTTGCACACTGTATTAGTAGTCCCACCATATCTGTTATCGGACGTTATTTGTGCTGTTTTTAAATTTATCGGTATTGGTTGATATTTGATCTTTAATTGTGCTCATGCTCATTTACTCTTTTTTTTATTTTTTTATTACCTTTGCTGTCATCTATTACTCACTTAACATTAATCTAATAATATTGATACAACCATTATAGTTTTTAGTGTTTTTAAAAAAAAATTAAATTGACAAAAGAATTTTAATACTCCACCTTTATCGGTTATTGGCCGAAAATATGATGATATAAGCTGATAATAATATGTATTAGGCTATATTATAGACTTGGTGGTGTTGGTCAGTATAGTAATATAATAAAATCCTAAAATTGGATTTCAAATTGAATATTATTTAGAGACTATAGCATTTTTTAAAATAATTAATGGCACCTTACTGTGCATTTAAGCTACTTGCGGAATTTATGGTTGAAATGGGACATACAACTTGTGCTCTGTATTCTAAACCTTCTAATAACCTCCTCCTCTATTCTTTATTTTTCTCAATAGGAAACAAAAGTCATAGTATTTTATCACCACTAGTAGTCATGTCACCTGGAAACTGTAGAAATTTGTACCTGTGGTCACTTTGTTCACGTTTAAAACAGCATATGCATGATCTCATTTTTATCATGAAGACAGGTACTCACCTGTACTGGAATTGTGCTTGCATGTTTCAAAAATGTCTTTAATTCTTCCCCAGTATGTTGTTAAGTTGTGCTTTCATTCTAAACTTGTTTATTTTTCTGTTGAAATGCTAACCCTGTGAGGAGCTAATCCTACGCTATTATTGTTGTTTTTACTAACGTTCGTTTTTAAACTTCCTGTAACCTTCAAGCTGCTACTGAAAGCGGTGTGGACCCCACTCAGGTCCGCCAGGTGAGGGATGCATGTTAGTGTTCAATCTTCAATTTCTTCCTTTCTTGAGTCACTAATAAACCTCAAGCTTTAAGACACCCATATTCCTGCAGCCCCTACAACCATCGTCTCTCCTCTTCCTTTTCTGATTTCACATTTTGTGTTTTCTTAGGAGTTACCTTTCAATTTCCCAGTAAAAATTTCATGAAAAAAAAAATGGTGATTGATATACTATATATTCCATATAGAGCTCAATCTTTTTTTTTTTCTCTCTCTCTCTCTGTAGAGATGGCGTGTCGGGGGGAACGGGTCCGAGATCACTATCAGACGCAGCAGGGCTACACAGCGTGCCAAAGCACAGAGAAGGTCTCCCGTTTAGAGTGTCGGGGCAGCTGTGGGGACGGGACCTCCTGTTGCGCCCCTCTCCGCAGCAAACGCAGGAAATACACCTTCCAATGCACAGACGGATCCTCTTTTGTACAGGAGGTGGAAAAAGTCGTCAAGTGTGGCTGCACAAAATGTCCATCCTAAAAACGAAAAAGAAGAAATACACCCCCCCCCCTCCCCCCCCCTTGTTTGAAGTCCCCTGTTTTACCTTTTTTTGTCAGTGTTGGACTAATGTTTTTTCCTTCTAAGGAGATAATGGATTACTGTAAGATAAAGAACAAACCTATTTTTTATTATGAAGTGGAGGAAAAAAAAGACAAAAAATTGATTTTAGAGTTTTTTTTTTTGCCATCATTTTAGGTACTGTGACATTTCTGATTACATTTGTTTTTTTGTTTGGAAAAATCACCTCAGACCAGAATGGAAAGCAAACACACCCTGACGACACGTTTCACTTTTTTGTGTCTTTCTTTGTGCCATTCTTTTACACGGTTTTCTGGACTGCCGTAACTCATTTCACCTGGACTTTGTGAAGGTGAGATAACGTATCACTATGGAGACAGCAGGGGGATTCGCTGCGAGAGGAGGTCACTCCTCCTACTTCCTTAAAGTTGACCACATAAAACACACTATCATAGCTGCTTCTATACACACACACCCCTAACCCACGAAGTGTACACAGATGATCTCTTCCAGCATGCGCGCACACACACACACACACACACACACACACACACGCTCTCTTCTGCCACATTATAAACCATGTGTATTTATTGTATCAAAAATACTGTCACATTACTTATACTCGGTATAGCCCTTTGCTTCCCTGGAGTTACAGTTGGAATTTCTTAATATATATTAATTTATATTCCTCTTACCAATTTAAATCACTCATAGCTTACTGAGTAGAATAACTAACGTTGTGTCTCCTTCATTTGGTTGGTTTGACCAATGGGACTGTTGTATTTACCATAAAAAAAGAGAAAAAAAAAACCTAGTGGTGTTATAAATCTTCAAATGTGAAGTGAAAACATTGTATATTTTTGTCGAATCTCCTAAAAATTTGTATGGTGACACAGACGTGCTTTATATTAGAGTTTAAATGTATAGTTAAAATCTCCCCATGTATTCAGTATAGAGCACATGCCATAGTTCAAAAAAATAACAGTAGCGTCCATAGCCGTCAATAAACCTCTTTTGAAAATATCCTCCTTGCGAATCCTTTTTAATGATACAGATAGAAAGAAAAACTGTGACTTTTTCTAAATGATACTACTTTGTTACCACTCTGTTTCCCCCATGTTAACATGTTGCTGCTAAATTGGTATTGTAGACTTTGGATGATGATGATGCTGATGTTTATTGTAGAGGACGTTGCTCATTCATTGAGCAAATTGTTTTACTGATCAATGAATAAAGATGTCCCCTCCCTCTTCAAGCTTGTTTCTCTGTATGTAACGCTTGCGTAGCCACACATCCACAACACGTTCATCTGGTTATTCAGTCTGGCTCCTTAATATCAATTTCAATTTATACAATAAATGTTTGCACCACACTTATAAGATAAATGATGCACAGGCCATTGTGGTCGTGATTTTCAGCACATCATTTAAAAAAAAAAAAAAAAATCGCAATGTTTCCAGCAGGTGGCGATATAGTTCACTCATTACTGCATTTTCCTTGCAGCTGCTCCCTCAGCCGGTGTTATTTGGCACACCATGTGTTTTGAACATTCATGTAAATCTTCCACCAAAGCATCTTGGATAAACTGCTCAAATTGTCTCTAAAACACAACAAATGAAGGATGAATCTTACTAATCTGAAAAAAGAAGGCATGACAATAATGCGCTGTTAATTTTAATTAGCTTTTAATAGTTATTAATTGCGATAGTTGGGCTAGGCTACATCTAAATCCTTACCGAAATGGAAAAAAAAGATTGGTGCTTTTACATGTATTATACCACAATATGGTTTGGCAAACATCAAAATAATTGAAACAATTCAAATAATCTGACAGTCTCCAAAAACAATTCTAATCAAAACAGCTTAAAGGGTAAGTTCACCCAAACATGAAAGTCAGTATTTACTCTCCCTCATGTTGTTCCAACCTCGTAAGACCGTCGTTCATCTTCGGAAAACGAATTATGATATTTTTGATGAAATCTGAGAGCTGGATCACTCCTCCATAGGCTTATAAGGGATTGAAAAGGGCTTGCCAGGATTAAAGATATCGTTAAAATAGTCCAAGTGACTACAGTGGCTCAATCTTAAGTTTATCGAGCGACGAGAATAGTTTTTGTGCGCAAAACCCCCCAAAAATAATGACTTTCCCATACAAAAATGTAATATATGGCCATATATGTACTTATATTTTAAATAGCATGACATATATCTATACTTGACTTATCTGAGAACACAATATACAGTGATGTGAATAAGTTAGGACACCCATGCTAAAATTGCCTAAAAAGAGGAATAAAAAACCATCTTTTGGAAATTGATCTTAATGCCTTAATTAGAAAAATGAGGAAAAATCCAACCTTTAAGGACACCAATTTTCTTTGTGTATGAATAATGTATCATAAATAAATGAATAATGTATCATAAATAAATGTTCTTCCTTAAAATACAGGGTGCAGTCAGGACACCCCTATGTTAAACTCCCATAGAGTCAGGCAGATTTTTATTTTTAAAGGCCAGTTATTTCATGGACCCAGGATAATATGCATCCTGATAAAGTTCCCTTGGCCCTTGGAATTAAAATAGCCTCACATCATCACACACCCTTCACAATACCTAGATTGGCATGGGGTACTTTCCATAAGATCATCTTTCAATGCAAATCAAACCAGGTATTAGGCTAACTGAAATAAAACCAAGCCAATCTCTAGGTACGCCCTCTTCCAGTAAATACTGTCAAAAATTATTATTCCAGAAAAATTTACATCGAGGAGATGTGTAAACTGTGTAATGTAACAATAGCTTTATAAGTTTACCATTACATTTTTTTATCAATAAAGCTAACTCCATCCAATAAAAGTTTGGGCATAATTGTTTTTCTCTCAAAGAAAAGGTGTGTTTTAAATAAATGCACATAACTCAGAGACAAAGCTTTGATGACAGAATTGAAAGTTCTAGCAGGCAGAGGAAAATTATACAAAGTCATAAATTCTTCATATTCCAGTATACTGCCATAATTTTTAAATAAATAAAAAAAAAACAACAACAATACCTCTATCTTATCAATAAAATCTATCACTTATCAATAAAAAAATATTTGTTTTGGATTAAAATGTTCAAATTATTCCACAGAATTTCTTTATGGGGAGAAAAATTGTGCACATAACACAATTTCCAAGCAAGTAAAGCCTGTTGGTGAAATTTGGAGAGAGAAATCGGTAATTTAGAAGGGGTGAAATTACATTTTAAAAGAAATTCTAGACCGCCTAATCTACGAAATATGGCATTGGGGATATAGTACCAAATCGAGCCATTACTGCAAAGACATTTTTTTAACCAACTAATTCTAAAAGAGCTGACTTGTTCTTTAAAGTGTAAAACTTCCAGTCCACCCTCAGAAAGTCTATTAGACAAAACAGATTTCCTAACTTTGTGAGGTCTGTTCTTCCAAATAAAATTCAATAAGATTTTATCAACATCATTTTATCACAGATTTTGTCACTAACAAATAAAGATCAATCACAATCAATCAATCAATCAAGGCCTTTTTACAGCGCATGCGCCGATCTGAACGGTGTCTAGCATGCTGTCTTTCTGTGCAAAAGCTGATGTAAGCATGGCAGGACAGAGTCGTGCCTTTTGTCAGTGCAGACCACCAAGCTGCCCGGTCTTCCGCAAGGTGATGCCATTGGTCAGGGTTAATGTTAAAGACATTCATGTCCCGCTTGACGACATCCTTAAAGCGGAGCTTGGGTCGGCCACGAGGGCGGTGTCCCACAGCTAACTCCCCATGGAAGATGGACTTTGGGAGACGTTCATCTGGCATACGACGTGCATGGCCGATCCATCTGAGTCGCCTCCTCCGGAACATGGTGTACATGTCACTGCTGTTAGTGAGCTTCAGCACGGTGGTGTTCGGGACCCGATCCTGCCATGACAGGCCAAGGATCTATCGTAGGCAACGGAAGTGAAAAGCATTAAGCTTGTGCTCCTGCTGCTGGTATGTAGGCCACGTTTCGCTTCCATAAAGCAGAACGGAGAGCACACAGGACTCATATACGCGCACCTTTATTTTGAGAGAAAGGTGGCTGTTGTTCCAGACGCAAGACTGAAGCCGCCCAAACGTTGTTGAGGCACGACCGATCCTGGTATTCAGTTCAGCATCAAGGGTGTTGTTTGCTGTCAAGGTTGAGCCGAGTTAGATGAATTTCTCGACAGCCGACAGCACTGTGCCATTGATGGTGACGTGAGGGGAAGCAGGAAAGTTCTGAGCCATCACCACTGTCTTCTTGAGGATTATGGTAAGTCCGAACTCTGTGCAGGCAGCAGCAAAAGAATTGCACATCTCCTGAATTTCTTGTTCAGTGTGAGCCATGAAGGGAGCGTCATCTGCGTAAAGCAACTCGCGCACAAGGACGCATTTCACCCTGGTTCTGGCCCTCAGACGAGCCAAGCTGAAGAAGTTGCCATCATACCTAGTTTGCAGCAGAACCCCAACCGGATCAGGAAACGTCCGTCGCAGCACAGCCGAGAAATAGATGCCAAACAAGGTGGGAGCGAGGACACATACTTTACTCCACAGCAGACATCAAACTCATTTGAGCGGGCACCGTTGAATTGTACGGTTGCCCGCATCCCATCATGGAAGCCTTGGAGTATTGCCAAAAGAGTTGCCGGACAACCGAGTCGCTGCAGAACATGGAAGAGACCAGAGCGACTCACATAATCGAAAGCCTTAGTCAGATCGACAAACACCATGTACAATGGGCGTTGCTGTTCTGCACACTTTTCCTGAAGCTGTCGTACCGAGAAAATCATGTCCAAGGTTGAACGACCAGCACGGAAGCCGCACTGACTCTCCAGCAGCACCTGGTCAGCAATGCGCTGCAGCCTTGGAAGGATTGCGCGGGCAAGGCATTTTCCCGGAAGGCTAAGGAGCGAAATGCCTCGGTAGTTGTTGCAGTCCTGCCTGTCGCCCTTATTTTTATAAAGAGTGACGATGTTGGCATTCTTGAGTTCACTAGGGATGCATTTGTTCTGCCAACAGCATTGAAACAGGCAGTGAAGCCGCCTGACCAGCACTGACCCATCACACTTCAGCAGCTCCGCTGGAATTCCATCGCTGCCCGATAATAAGAATATCATACACTTATTTTTTAACAGTTTGCTCTGGTCAGTTTTATGATGTTCATGTATGACATTCATGCAAGGCCATTTGTAAAAACAAATAAAGATAAAGAGGGGTAAACACAACGAGACAAACCCTCTGCTGTAGAAATAAGTACTCTCCCATAGATTGACAGATCTCGTTGTAGCCAACAATTAAATATGGTTCTTGTTTTCTTTATTTTATGTGAAAAATTAAGTTTTTGACGGAGCAATCTATCTTTTGTTAGGAAAATCCCCAGGTGACAGTCTTTTACAGGTATATCATGAATCAATGGTTGTTGAGTGTCGTAAAGAAAGAGTAATTCACCCTTTGATAGATTTAAATATAAGCCAGAAGCAGCAGAAAAATAATTAATAATATTGATACACAAGGGAATTTGACTTTGGTCTTTAAGAAATAAGGTTGTATCATCAGCCAGTTGAGATATTTTAAATTCTTTACCAAATATAGAAATACCTTCTAAACAGGGATTTAGTAAAATAACAATTGTTAACAATTCAACAGCTAACAGAAAAAGAAATGGAGAAATGGGGCAACCTTGGCGCACTCCTCTATCGCAATTAAAACGTTTAGTAGTTTGGAAGCAAACCAACACTGAAGAGTTAATGTCATTATAAAGCATTATAATACCCTGCTTCATTGAGGGAGTCATCTCTCCTCTTTGAATACAGTCTTTAAACAAACTATGTAGAGGATGCTTTAAGATGTCCCAGAAATGTAAATAAAATTCAACCGACAAGCCGTCAGTACCTGGAGATTTTCCCGTCTTCATAGATTTCAATGCATCCTCCATTTCAACTATAGAGATATCAGAATCACAAAGTTGCTTTAAATCATCTTTAATGCCTGAAACCTTACCATGAAGACTCAAAAGAAAATCGTCGGTTTTTCATGAGAAAACTGAGAAGTATAAAAAATTTTATAAAAGGAAAATAAAAAGGTTGAAATCACTCCGGGATCTGTACATAAAACACTATCAATGTTTAAGGCAGAAAGGGAGGTATTTTTGCGATTTCTTTTTTCAAGAGCAAGATTTCCATTACACGAGAGTAGATGTTAAAACTTCATGCTGATTTGTACTCGGCTTTCGCCAAGATAAGCACCAACTAAGACGTAGCTTAACAGTAACCTATGCTTCTCCATCCATTTACGCTTCTTTCCATAAGGTGATGTGAATCTCCTTCTGTCTGGTGTTAATAGCTGCAGTGTATTTGCACACACAACGGCTGCAACCACAGTGCGGTCCCCTCATGACAACCGTCTGGATTGAGCAGAGTAGATCAAGATCTCTAGGGTCTTGAAGTGGGCACCTTCCATCCTCAGTGTTTCGTCGACTAGCCCACGACACCTCAAGAGGGCTAGACAGTGACTCTGGCATCCCAGAGTCACCCCCCTCCGTCCCCCACTCAACTCAGGTTGCATATACAAATATACAAATAAACCAACAGACTCATCAAATTTTCAAGAATATTTCGAAACTGTAGTGTGGCAGCCTGTACACAGCAAGCCAGACTCTTTCAGTCTCAACCACAGCCAGTGCTGCTCCTCTCTGCTGCTTCAGATAAGTTCTTTACTGTGCGACGCAACTCTTGGCCACTGAATCCGACGTCTCTGAGGAACCGGGTTGTGGAGTGTGCCACAAATCCTCGACAACCCACTTCCACTCGGTCTCTCCATCCTCGCTGTTCTGCTTCAGTGGCCAGCTGAGCATACCGCAGTTTCTTCCTCTCATATGCCTCATCTACAGCATCCTCCTAAGGCACTGTTAACTCTATCAGTTGAACAATGCGTGCTGATCCAGACCACAAAACAATATCTGGTCGTAGGTTAGTGGTGGCAATCTCAGGTGGAAAAAAAAGCCGTTGATCAAGATCAGCCAGCATTTTCCAGTCCCTAGCAGCTTCCAGTTGTCCTGAGCGAGAATTTGTTTTAACACCTTTTCTTGGTGGTTGCTCGCCTGGGTGGAGGAATATTGTCTTCTGTAATGTTTTGCTAGAACAGGTGGCAACTTATTGGTCATGTTACGCTTGTCCTCCAATGCTAAAGCCAAACATCGGAGTACTTGGTCATGGCGCCAAGTAAACCGACCTTGGCTAAGAGCCACCTTACATCCTGTCAAAATGTGCCTTAATGTGGCAGGTGATGAACACAAAGGACAAGAGGGATCCTCTCCTACCCAGAGGTTTAGGTTCCACACTCTCCCATCTCATCCACTCTCCCTGCTTGGCCTGGGAAATGGCCTTTATACACCTCATCCTCTCCTCCTGCTTTCGCACCTCGTTGACTACGAGCTTCCTCCTTTGAGCTGGGGCTGCCTTGTGCCATTTAGGAGGAGCTAAACTGAGCCCAAAACCCCCTCTTCCATGCTGTACCTGCCCCACGATATCACCAATTTGAAGGGCAGCCTTTGCCTCTTCCACAGATTTCTTTGCTGACCACTTTCTACCAGTTTTTAACACAGGTGCTGCCTCCCTTACACATTTGTCGTGTGACTCTACTAAGGTCATTTCCAGTCTGACCTTGGCGCACTTAAACTCCTCGGTTAAAGCAGAGACTTGCAGCTGCAATATTCCTTTAGTATAAAGTCCCACCCTGCCGAGGCAGCGTGGAACTCCCAACCATTTCCTGATATATGAACAAAAAAGTAATTTGTGTTTCTTTCACCCTTCTCGATCCATTTTGCTCTAGAGTGTAGAAAATACAGCGTAGAAAAGCACCTTTAACAATCTCTGTGTACATATTTTCGATTTGCAAATGACATGTGCTCAATTCTACCTCATCCTCTTTACTGGGATTTTCCTTTTGCATTAACACACTTAATCTATGAATGAGTTCTAATTCTTTAATGTTTTTTTCTCTTTTAATTTGCTTACTTCTATTAACAGCAAGGACTCTAACTTTAAATAAATAAAAAAAACTCCCAGCTAGTGCCAGGGTTGCTTTCAGTATTACTAAACATAGAATTAGCCAGCTGAATTACACTATCATTAAAATTGGCATCTTCTAAAAGACAACTGTTAAATTTCCAGTAACCCCTTGTTCTGTTTAACTTACTGCCTTGAGCAAGATTCAAAGAAATTAACATGTGGTCAGTAAACAGGGCAAATTGATGATTAACAGTATGTACATCTTTAAAAATAGCATGAGAAATTAGAAAAAGATCAATTCAAGCTTTAAGCGATCCAGATTTGTTGGACCAAGTAAAGCCTCTATAACCATCGTTAAAGAAACGCCAAGGATCAGCCACTGAAAGATTTTCACAAAACCATAAAATAATATTGTCATGTGAATTAGAAGTAGTTCTTATAGGAAATCTATCTTGCGCATCGTCAGGGGTATCATTAAAATCTCCGGCTATAATCAAATTAGCATTAATAAAACGACTTTGTATGCTTGTAAGCTTAGCTCCCAATTCTTTAAACATGGATGCATTAGCATGAATGAATAAATGAATACCACATTTTCAGTCTTGCATACCAAAATGATACATCTACCCTCATTAGATGAAACAGTTTCTAAAATATCTCCTCTAAATTTATGCATCAAAATTAGAGTACCAGCAGAACGATTGGATCCGTGACTCAAAAAGATTGAATTATCCCACTGAGTTTTCCAAAAATTGTTGTCTGATTCACAAGAATGACTTTCTTGAACAAAAATAAAATCTGGATTACTGCGTTTACAATACAGAAATAAAGCTTTCCTTTTCGAATGATCTCTTAAACCTCCAACATAAAGAGGGACTAAATTAAAAGAAGAAAACTCAAAAGAATGCATGAACACAGATTAAAACGAATGCAGTGCAACAAAACCAGCTAAACAGCTGGTAACTGTTACAACAAGATCCTACTTTGGCTAAAGAATTTGACTTCTTTTCCTTGAACAGGGTAGGTGGTGATCGATCAGAAATGTCTTCTATATGGCACCAAAAGAACATTCAAGGTGTATTATTGAGAGAGAGAAATCTCTTTTTTTCTTCCTCTCCTCTTTTCTCTTTTTCCCCCTCCTTATTTCAGTCAGAAGTATGTTAGGCCACAATTTTCTGTCCATCAATGAACGCAAACGGCCCTGAAAAGGATGCCTTCTTACCCTCCTCTCTTGCTTTTTTAACAAGCGGCCATAACTTTGCTCTCGCAGCAGCATCTGCAGGAATCAGAGCTTCCGAAATACGTAGACGAGACTCTCTCAGGTATGGGTTATCCTTCGCAGCTTTCCAGACGGGGTCTCGGAATGACCGTGTAGAAAATCTTATGATGATGTTTCGATGAACGCCAACCTGGTCCCGTCTCCCGACTCGGTGCATCACGTCAAGAGCATGGTTAAGCTTAGCGGCGATGTCAGGTGCCACATGTTCGACAATGTTCTTAACAATCGACCATAGATCCTCACTCTTGGTTTCAGGAACCCCGTGCACCTTTAAACACCAACTATATCGCTCAAGTTGCTCAATCCGTGATTGGAGATCCTTGTCTGAAGATTGAAGCTCAGTAATATCTCTGGCCATTTTACACATCTTCTCCGAGTGCTCATTAAAGGGTAACTAAACCCTAAACCAACTTTTTTTAGTTAATGATCTGTAAGAATGAGGCTTTATTAGTCCTGTTCATTGATTCGAGTAACATTTTTGACATTTGGGTATTAAGTGTTTTAATTCTACAATATACACTCACCTAAAGGATTATTAGGAACACCTGTTCAATTTCTCATTAATGCAATTATCTAATCAACCAATCACATGGCAGTTGCTTCAATGCATTTAGGGGTGTGGTCCTGGTCAAGAAAATCTCCTGAACTTCAAACCGAATGTCAGAATGGGAAAGAAAGGTGATTTAAGCAATTTTGAGCTCGGCATGGTTGTTGGTGCCAGACGGGCCGGTCTGAGTATTTCACAATCTGCTCAGTTACTGGGATTTTCACGCACAACCATTTCTAGGGTTTACAAAGAATGGTGTGAAAAGGGAAAAACATCCAGTATGCGGCAGTCTTATGGGCGAAAATGCCTTGATGCTAGAGGTCAGAGGAGAATGGGTCGACTGATTCAAGCTGATAGAAGAGCAACTTTGACTGAAATAACCACTCGTTACAACCGATGTATGCAGCAAAGCATTTGTGAAGCCACAACACGCACAACCTTGAGGCGGATGGGCTACAACAGCAGAGGACCCCACCGGGTACCACTCATCTCCACTACAAATAGGAAAAAGAGGCTACAATTTGCAAGAGCTCACCAAAATTGGACAGTTGAAGACTGGAAAAATGTTTCCTGGTCTGATGAGTCTCGATTTCTGTTGAGACATTCAGATGGTAGAGTCAGAATTTGGCGTAAACAGAATGAGAACATGGATCCATCATGCCTTTTTACCACTGTGCAGGCTGGTGGTGGTGGTGGTGTAATGGTGTGGGGGATGTTTTCTTGGCACACTTTAGGCCCCTTAGTGCCAATTGGGCATCGTTTAAATGCCACGGCCTACCTGAGCATTGTTTCTAACCATGTCCATCCCTTTATGGCCACCATGTACTCATCCTCTGATGGCTACTTCCAGCAGGATAATGCACCATGTCACAAACTCGAATCATTTCAAATTCGTTTCTTGAACATGACAATGAGTTCACTGTACTAAAATGGCCCCCACAGTCACCAGATCTCAACCCAATAGAGCATCCTTGGGATGTGGTGGAACGGGAGCTTCGTGCCCTGGATGTGCATCCCAAAAATCTCCATCAACTGCAAGATACTATCCTATCAATATGGGCCAACATTTCTAAAGAATGCTTTCAGCACCTTGTTGAATCAATGCCACATAGAATTAAGGCAGTTCTGAAGGCGAAAGGGGGTCAAACACAGTATTAGTATGGTGTTCCTAATAGTCCTTTAGGTGAGTGTATGGTGTAAAATCGTCTGAGTGCTACCCTCTTCAAGTTGAACGGTGGCTACTGCAGTTGAATTTTCCTATTGGATGTTTAAGGTGGTACGTGACGTAGCGGTTGCAGGTGACGTTAGCAGGTTCCAGCTCACCACGCCCTTGGTACGAGCTACCACACCCTTGGCAGTATAAAAACCATCTCGTTTCGTCAAAACCACTGTTTCGACAGTCCCGAAATCTTAGATTTTGTCCTGAATTCCGAATCCTGCCCTAATTATCCCCAAAAATTATTCTAAAGCAAAATCTTGAGTAGGCCTAGTTATTGTCTGATAAAAGTGAGCTAGGTGAATGAATGTGCAGGCAGCCAGTCTAAAGGAGTGATTGATTTGTCGCGACACTGAGTGCCAAAAAATACTTCGGCAATGAACAATGACTACATATTAGACTACACCCCCAAACTCTACTTTGCAGCAGCGTCTTGAGGTGAGTGATCATATATATTTTAATCACAATTTATGGTTAGGCTAAAGTTAATCCTCTGGGGTCGACAAACGCGCTGGGCATTTTGCTGTATTTTTTCACATAGCAGCAAAACATGAATATGCTTACAGAGAGCGCGCACTATTGACATCAACTCGATAAAACTCATCGGATGCCGATCGCGATGCAGGAGTTAAGACCGCAGTTTGAGCCAGTGGCTCGAATTGATATGGCTCTGGCCCTGTGTCCACAGACAATTCAACATCCTCGACTTAAAATGACAGCTCTGTTGCAAAGCTACTTGCATCACTCCAGTCACTCTCCATTTTAGAGTCTGACAGCTGCTGTCAATTAATCTGTCACTGCGGGCCTCAGGTCCACGCCACCCGCTCAGCCCCGCCCTCGGTTCGTCGCCTCTATCTCCGCTGGGCTCTGCCCACTTTTGCAGCATTTTTCAAATATTGCCAGTGACCTGACTCTGACCAGGGGTTTAGTTACCCTTTAACATCAGAAGCAAGCTTCTGCACTACCACAGACAAGTTTCACAGACAAGGCTTTCGACGTAGCATCAGTCGAATTCTCAATGGAGATTAGCTTTTGGAAAGTAGCACCTTGTTTTGCAGACAATGCTTGAATGGTAGCATCTTGTTTTGCAGACAGAGCTTGAATGGCATTCAAAATGTCGACGATATCGCCGCTTGTTTCCGACTTCTTTTTCGATTTTTTAGGAGGACTTTTGCAGGAGACGCTGGAAAGGGTGCTGCTAGACAAAGATTTAAATCCTGTTTCGTATCACCCGACACTGGAGGGTCAGAGAGCACAGGGAACCTATTACTCAGGCAAGCATCAGAGACTAGCTCAACTTCGGCGCCAACCTCGACATCCATAGCTTTCGGAAAAACTTGTCTCTTTCTGCCCATTTAACAAATGTCAACACAAAAAAAGTTCACATAGAAAACCACAAAATATATTTGAAGAATTGAAATGACTGATCGATCACATTAGTACCACAACCGCCAGAGCTGAACTTTACATGTCCACCAACCACGACGCCATCTTGGCCCCCCCCAGTATCAAGACTCACATTCTGACTAGAGTCTGAGTATGACGACGTCAGGCTAGCGAGTACCGGCCTTGCAAACAAACTTATGTTTATGCTATATAATGTCTTTCTTGACACAGGTTATTCACTTGTGTAAATTTATGTCAATCCCTGAAAATTTTTTTTTCCAGTTATCATTGTATGCTTGCTTAAATATTTTAGCATGAAGTACAGAAAGCTAAATTGAAATGTTTGTTTGCAGGGACACTGACATAAAAAAACTCCCTTTGTGAATGTTGGCTACCATATCTATAAGTAAAGGTAGGGGGATTTTTTTTAAATGTCCCCACCAAAGTCAAAATCAAACCTAGACCATTGTGATACAGATATATAATTATTTGACAATGTTCAGATTTCTTATGATCTCATCTCATTGATGTTTTGTGCATAAAACAGATTGAGCTGTCTCTAAGTTAATAATGCGCTGATTCTCCCCAGCACTGCACATTTTGAGTGTTGGCTTTGTCTGACACTCCCATTTCAGGAGTTGGAGTCTCTACTAAAGAGCTGATAAACTGAATCAGGTCATTTGATTATTTATGCTAACTGAGCTATAGTGACCTCTAGCGGACACACAATATATTGCATGTGATTTGTTCATGCCAAATACATTTGGACCTAATTCTGAGTTTCATGACATTTTCAAGCATGGTTATCAACTAAAACCTTTTAATAAATACTTTCAAATAAAATTAACTTTAACTGAAATAAAGTTTAATGTTTAATATATAGTTTCAATTGAGTTCACCTACTTTAACCAAACTAAAACCTTAACTAAAATTAAAATGAAAACAAAAAATAAAATCTAATTTAAAATATAAACAAAGTATAAAAGTATATGATTTATACAAAAATATGTTTATAAGTTTCTTTCTATATTATTTCTTAGATCTTAGCTTCCTTGGATTTGCATGTCTTTACAAAAAATGTTTTGAAACCTTTTTCTATTGGTACAAAATGCCATTTTATTGTTTGAGTTCATCACACACGTCATACGACACTCATTCCATTTTAGCTGAGATATAACATGATATTACAGTAATGATAGCATCAACTATTAAAACAAAACAACTGAATCAAACAGAATTTGTCAGTGTCAGAATCACACTGTAGTTGACTCGAACCAAGAAATGAACTTTTCTTTGTATTTTCACTGCTTGCCCTGAGTGTAATCTATGTGGTTATACTTTGAGCTGGCTTTTATGAATCATATATAGTGAATTCCCTCCAATTTCAGTTTTGAGCTCAGCTTAACAGATCCTAGTAATTATCCATAATATTACTATAATATCCATATAAGTATTAAGTATTATACAAGTTTATAATAATAATATTACGCTTCGCCCACATTCAGATCTACATACACTAAGGTAAAGGGTAAAAGCACAATGGTGAAATCTCAACAACGCTTTTGATGACACTTTAAACAGAAATGTTTCCCTCCTTTATCTACTGTTATCTCTTGCATCTCTTCAAAGAAAAGAAAAATGTATTTAGTTCTGGAACACTTCATAGATATGGAGCTCACAATAAACAAACAAAAAGATAAAAAGATAGATACAAACACCCCAAATCACTTCTTTCCAACCAAAAGGATAATATAATTTCTAAATTACTCTCCCTTCATATGCAGATTCCGCCCCTTCAGTTTATAAAGTGACATCATTACATGATCACATAAGAGGTCCATTCATGTTAAACAGTCACCGACAAAAAAGCTCTCATTAGAAAAGAAGCCACTTTTCCATTCATTAAGTGAACATTTAAAGTGGATGCCTTGAAAGGTCTGCAGGCAGCTATCTAATTTTATTTTGGAATATCATTGAATAGTTCCACTTGGAAGAGTAATTTATTTCTCCCAAAAATGAGGCAGCTTCCTTTTAGCTTTAGGAACTGTGCTATTAAACTACAAAACATGATGTTTATAGACATCCTGTCAAAAATAATCACTGCAACTGAAAAAACAAAACAAAAACAAAACTCACCTGCCCAAAGTTACACACACACAAAAAAAAATCATCTATCATAGACACTAGAAGTAAATATAGTCACTTAGCTATTGACCACTCAGACCAGTCTTTTTCCACTAGAGCAAAGGTGAAAATTGACTTTGACAGCTAAAAATAGATATTTTACCCTCCAAATATTAGGTATATTATCCATCCCCTAGGATTTATATAGTAAGAAATTCCATAAGATCTACAAAATATAGCAATGCCATCTTTAAAAAATAGTTTTGCTTCTTTAAATATTTCGAATACATTCATGACTATTGGTAGTGCCTTTATGAACGGTGGCTTCGCTTGTTCCATTGTCATGGTTGCTGTTCCCTCTGTCGTCACTGGTCAGTATCTAGTTTGGTATTCGTGGTGCCATCTGTTGAAATCATTGTAGAACAGAACAATGCTACCAGACGCCATACCAGTGATGATGCATCTGCAAATGGTGATGAAGTGAAAGAGATTCAGGAAGAAAGAGGAGAAAGAGATGTGTCAGTAAGTAACAGATAAATATTACTGCAGGCAGAGTTCATTTAGGGAAGTGCAAAGATAATTGTAACACATTTTGCTATTTTTTTCTCTCATTTAGAATAGATCTTTGGCATTTTGTCTCAAACATCTTTGATATGGCAGCGATCATTACTAATCCCAATTATACAACATAATCAAGTGTGGTACAAAAACTAGAAACTAAAAGTTCACAAAGGCAGATGAAATGGTAAATAAAAAGGCTTCAAAATGTCAATATATGTATTTTATGTGTCATTCTATTCTCAATCAGTAGACACCATCCAAGCTAGACTACATTCCAGACATATGTTATTATTAAAAGCATTTTCTTTTTTACTGGAGCCTTTTTCTGGTGGAAACTGTTATATTTATAAAAATGGGAACATTGTTGATTCTTTGTAATGTATCTACTGTACCAAATAAGACAGATACACTAATATTCAAAAGTGTGGGGCCAGTAAGGAGGAGGATATTAATGCTTTTATTCAGCAAGAATGCATTCAATTGGTCACAAGTGACAGTAAAGACATTTAGAATGTATATATGTGTATGTGTATATATATATACACTATAGTTCATTTATGTAAGCGAGGATTGCAAAATAAAGTAAGCTGTGACACATCATACCCAAAAATTCTTTATAAAGTGGACTACCAGTAAAATGTAAAAAAATTTGGGACCAAAATTCATTCAGACACTTTGACCTGACCGTGTTTTGCTTAATATTTTTTCTATAATTGTTAATGTGACCATTTTACACCACAGACTAAACAAAATTAAGCATTGCTTGCTAATTGGTTGACTTATATTGGTATTATCTAATTGTGTACTTAAATGTAACAGCTGACAATTCATTTATGAGACAGTCTAACAGAAGGATGGCCAGAACCAGCAAAATATCAACTGATCTGATAACTCTGAGTTATTTTCATATTTTATTACCATTTTCAAAACTATAGCGAGAGAAGCTGTGATAATGTGAGAAATGCTGAAGGTGTTTGAATAAATTTTGGTTTGACTTTGTCTAAGATTGAATTGTGCATTTACAGACATAACACAGTATACAGTATATTGAGTGTTACGATTATACATATATAGTTCTGGTAAAGGAACAGGAACCAAGTTGGTGTCTATGTACAGTACGCTACCTTTGGTCATGTGACATAGCCATAGAGCGTATTCCAGCATCACATCCTGGGTAAGTGAAGAGCTGTTTGAGATCATGAATCTGCCACAAGCTGAGAACTCCTGAATCTCCTCCGGACAGCAGATACTGTCCGTCTTTACTTAGCAGCATCGCCTGGAGCAGAAAACACAGAGGACACTCAGTGTGTTATATAAAAACAGTCTGTCACGGTCACACACTATGTGCAGTATTACTATTTTCTGCTTTTAATTTTCCAAGTCAAAGTGGTGGGTTCATGTATCCGAGGACGTTCTGCTTTGTTAAATTTCAGATGAAACAGAAGTCACGCAAATGTTTTTTCACAGATATGATAACTTCACAGTAAATTAAAAAAAAATCTATCAGGTCACTACAGCCTCACTTTAAAATATATCAAAGGTAATTAACCACTAAAAAGGACCCATGACCTTTTAGCAGCCTTTCAAATTCCACGATGATAAATAACACTGATAAGCATTTGATGGGTGGTTTAAATATGCTTTTTTTTTGTTCTCGGTTCGGTGAATAAGCTCTTTGTAGCCGATGATGAACGTCTGGAGCATCCGGCTGGCGGGTGATTACAGGGGTTTACTGACACCCCTGTGGACCTTAGAGTGAGTGTGCCCTGCCTCATCCAATCAAAAGCCACACAGCCCCCGATCTTTCCCAGCACGCACGGGGCCAACCTGGCGAACAGTTTGTTTCTTAAACCGCTGTAGCGGTGGTATCCTGCGGCGAAGGGCAGACAGAGTATGAGATTTATTCTGTTCATCTGGTTTTCCTGTGTGCACATGGGCTATGTAACACTTTAGAGGTCCCACGAGAAACACAGATAATACAGAAGAGCAAACACACTGGGCTCTTTCATTCCCCACACGCGCACAGGCGCGCACACGGACACACACCTTAAGAGCAGTCTTAAATGAGTTAAATAAAATGGGAGGCGTGTGAGACGTGCAGCAGCGGCAGATCTTAAAGTGACAGCCGCCAATAATGCTGTCTGTCATTAATGTTGATCAAAAAACAAATGTAACAGAAAATTACTCCCTGCTCATGTCTAAATAACTTTTGTAGCTTTAAGGATTATTCTATCTTTAATTGAATTTATGTAGGGCAAACTTTATTCATTTTCTGTATATTTCCTACCTGCTAGACAGGCAGGAAGGGAACAGGTACATTTTTTGAAGCCTAATAAATGTTAAAAAATTGGTAGCTTGCCAATTAAAACAGCAACACACACACACACACACACACACACACACACACACACACACACACACACACACACACACACACACACACACACCCCTAATTCCTCACTAGCACAATCCTAGGTGAAATACCCAGTATCAATCACAGAGACTGTTCTGCTAGATCGCTGTCCAGCAGACTTCAGACGTTACAGCAGCTGGGATCTGAGTGCATTTGCGTGCATGTGACCTCTCTTGATTTGTTTTGGATGTATCTGAGATGTGTGTAATTAGGTTTCAGGTTACACTGTGGCAAAAACTTAAGCATTTTATTTCAGTCGTGGTATGAAGCAGAAGCTCAGGACAGACATGTGGGATCTGAATTGTACATAAGGGAAGAATCACCAGAGACTGTCTCAACTGTGTCTCAATTAATGACAGCCAGAGAATAAAGCGATTCATCAAAGTTATGCACACGTTTCGTTTTTCTTTTATTTTCCAAAAGTCCTTAATATGAATCATCCCAAAATCCAGCAATTTGAACAGATTCAGACTCCACCCTGTGACTCACTCTGAGATTGGATAATAATGTTGTTTGGTCACTGCTGCAACATGTCTTCTGTTCTAATGTGCCTTATTACTTCAAAGATGTCTGAGAAAATATATCAGTACATAATCCAGCATCCACGGTGGTCCCTCTGGACCATGTCTGGAAAAGGGTCTGTGAGAAGCAGAGATGTCCAGGTTGCAGAGCGGGCTGGGTCAGAATCATAAATCAGTGCTCTCTTCCAGGGCCGCCATTCCAGAATCCAAGATGGCTGCCGTGACTCAGATATCTGACTTAAAGTCAAGCTGTGATTTTAAACAACAGGGTTGTGTTGGATGATGCCCCACTGTTTTTTCTCTCTCCCCTGATCTGCTGATCTGTCTGTGTTAGGTCAGGACATGTCTGGCACAAGTAAAGACTGGATTTATGAAGACTTTAATGCAGTCTATTGCGTACAGTATGTACAGACGGCTCGGGAAATGTCTGCTAAAATGGTTACAAACAGACATACGCTCAGTTGTGGGCTCCAGAGAGTCATTTATGTAATATTTCTCCTTGTCCAAATTAATGTTCTGTCAGACCATCAGCATGAAGACTCACTTGAACCACAGCAACAAACTGTCCCAGCAACCCACTTACTCAAATACAAAACCACATACACCCTCTTCTCCACAAACACACACTATCACAAAGATGACACTCCATCTGGCATGAGAGGAGCTTACGGTGTCACTGTGTGTGTGTGTGTGTGTGTGTGTGTGTGTGTGTGTGTGTGTGTGTGTGTGTGTCGAGGTCAGAGATGGGCAAGAGAAGTTGAGTACTGGAAAATGATGGCAATAATTGATCAGGGATAATATTTCTGTGACTTCATGTTTATTTTTTAATTCGCAAATTTTCATGTAGATCACATATGTAAAAACTAAAACTTGACAAAAGCAGCCTCGTTTTTGACTGGTGACATTTAGTAAGATTGGTTAGAAGGGGACAGCGTTTGAATTGAGTATCATTCTTTTTCAGTGAATTACAAACAAAAAAAACAAAAACTTTTTAAACTTTTTAAAGCCACAGTCAGACTAAGAATGCACTACGGCTTATGATTTTATTGAATAGATAACCAATAAAATAATAATAAACACTCAAAATGGAGGAATATTTTATCTACTCCAGTTTCCCATAATGCTGCAGACCTGCAGCTTTGAAGTTGGTGAACTTTAAATTCAGCCAAGAGGTCAATCTGTGATGTTTAGATCCTCTATTGGTCACATGTCTTCTCATTATACAAACAGCTGCAGGTCAGCGTTAAACAAATGTGAAGCCGAATGCAAAATTTGCATAACCTTTGGTTTTCCATTCTCCTGTTTGCGCGAATATGAATGGAAGTCAAAGGAGTTTAACGTGACTGTCTTTATTTCACACAAACATTCAAAATGATGTATGTTAAACACTCTTATGCTGTAAAACATTTCAAAATTATTTCTCAGTCTGATTTTAGATAAGTTATACCAAAATGTATGTTGGCTTTGAACAAGGACAATCATTCAATTGTCTAGTAAATCTACACTACTGTTCAAAAGTTTTGTTTAAGTTCAAAGTTTTTGAAAGTCTTTTATGCTCACTAAGGCTATTGGATAGAATATTATATTCTATTTTAATAATACAAATGTAATTTATTCCTGTGATAGGAAAGCCGATGTTTCTGTCTTCAGTGTCGCACGATCCTTCAGATTAGGTGCTTAAGAAACATTTCTTCTAACATTTCTTAACATTATTTTCGTCTTAATATTCTTTGTGGAAACAATGACAGTTTTTTTTCAGGATTCTTTGACGAACAGAAAGTTCAAAAGAACAAAAGAAAATGTATTTACTGTCTTTTCTGATCAACTGAATGTGCCCATTGCTAAATAAAAGTATTCATTTCTTTAAAAAGCCCCAACCCTTGACCAGTACTGTACAATGATCACTGCAAATTTATCTTTAAAATATTAGATACAATATAAATGTACAAAATAAATCCAGGATCATAATTCTATAAGATGACAGACTAATCCTCCATTATGTCATATTGGTTGAATAATAAAGAAGTGTGTTAAAGAGCGAAGCCACCTCTTTTCTCCGTCACTGCAGACTCTGTTTATTGAAAACAAATGGAACCTGGACACAATGAGGAAACTAATCAAGCTCGGAGCAACAGAGAGCAGAGGAGCACGTAACAGAGCCGGCATGTTAAATGGGATGCAGGTGTGGGTATGTGTGTGAAGGACAGAGAGAGAGAGAGAGAGAGAGAGAGAGAGAGAGAGAGAGGAGAGAGAGCGAGAGAGAGAGAGAGAGAGAGAGAGAGAGAGAGGAGAGAGAGAGAGAGAGAGAGAGAGAGAGAGAGAGAGAGAGGAGGAGGAGGAGGAGGTGGGGGACGCAGAGCTCTGTGAATTTTCCCAGGCCCCGAGGAAAGAGAAAGTGATGTAGCGGGAATGAGGGAAAGAGAGCTGGCCGATTTTAGGAGCTCTGCCCGCCAATGACAAATGTGTCCTTTAATGCAGGAGGCCTCGCCATTGGCCCTTCCTCTCTCTTGCTCACTCTCATACACACATGCAAGTTGAGTGGCATTTCGTAGCCCCGCAGATCAAAGGACAGATTCGGACCCTTAGGGTTCAGAAGCCAAGGCAAAGAGAGATGGAGAGAGGAAAGAGCGAGGCCTGGAGGCAGATCATGGCAGCGTTTAATCACATCCCCAGACAGCTGACATGATAAAACACAGAGGCTGAGAACAGAAATGGAAAGAGAGAAAGAAAAAGGAGGGGCAATTGGACATGCGAGAGCTGCCCAACTTGTTGGTCTTGCTTCCTATTGCACGTAATTGTTCAGAGGGGAGTTAATGCTCATGCTTACCTTGATGTTGTCTTCCACCTCCATATGTCCCAGTAGTTTCCCATTGATGCTGAACACACAGAAGTGGCCCTTGTCATAATAAATGACACAGTGACCCTCAGTGGAGGACATAACCAAACGTGGCCGCACACAGCCGTCTGGACCCTCCAGAGTCCTCAAGAGGTCACCGTTCATAGAGTGGACAAGACATGGACCCTCTGTTGTCACACACATACAGAAACATGAGGGTCAAATCAGACACAATTACAGTGTGTTGCTGCACCAAATTGTATATGTTATTTGGGAACTAAAAAGGTCTGTTGATTTTAACATTTTTTATATTTCTTCATCCCCTGACACATTTGTTATTTATATCTGGGAAGCTATGTTTACGATAGATATCTCAAGAACTTTGATTGATAGCCTCATAGGAATGATATACATAGACAGTCATGTTCTGGCAAGTACAAAAGGTTAAGCGCCTACTCAGGGCACAAATATTTTAATAATTGGCCCCAAAAGTTGGAAGGAAGAAAAAATCTAGAGATTGTGGTACAGGGGCCTTAATTACTCTCATAAAAACACTAAAGATAAATCCTTATAAATGCGTTTGATCTTAGTTAAAACACAGGCTTTAAATAACATTGTCAATTTTGTAATTCTTTGTCATGATCAAAAATGTTAGACAATAAAATTTTATTCAAGTATGGTACTATATTAAGCTAATTCTGAGGAGCTCATTAGAAAATGTTGAATATGTAGGACAATTTTGTAAAGTATTTAAAATCAATATAATTTTAAATTGTATAGCAATTTAAAAAAATGAAAATGAATTACCAAATTAATTCTATAAGCAGCAGTGTATGTGCTCAGTGTTTGTGTTTGCTTTACCTCTGCAGCCACTGATGACCAGTCCCAGCTCTGCACACACACTCACACACGTCACCTCACAATCATGACCGGTCAGGATCGCCCGAGGAGTCACAAACTCTGCTGGAGAGATATACACAGAGTTTATCAAAAATAGTTCATACAATCGCAAAAAGGGAGCACAAATAATAATTACAATCAGAAAACTGTACACTATATTAAATAACATACAGAAATAACTTCACTTAGTAACACGGCCGTCAATTTCAATGTTTAAATTAGGTTTTTATTTGTTGTCTACTCTGTGATAATGTAATTAGAGTGTGTAATTACTGCAATCAGACACTTATACTGTACCTGTGTTACAGTGTGTACACATTCTTGCTCTCTTCTGCCATCCACGTGTCCTATTTCAATCAGTCTAATGAGCTCTGCTGGATTTAATTGTGCACTTTCTGTATCTATCACTCACACAAACACCTGCCTTTTAATGTGGTTCAGGTAATGTCAAAAATAACAGTTAATGAACTGATGAACTGTCACTTTTTACCTGGGCGCAAAGAAGTCGTACATTTAATTTCTTTAACTCAGTCTCAGTCTCTCTCTCTCTCTCTCACACACACACACACACACACACACACACACACACACACACACACACACACACACACACACACACACACACACACACACAATGTAGATGTATAGGTTTCATTAGGTGGCAAACTTCCTAAATGTCTCAGCTTTGAGTTATACCCTACAACTCTGGGGATTAAAGCCTGATGTCGGATTGTGCCCTGAAAAGATCAATAAAACTGATATATTGGTGTATCGTTTAACCTCCCCGTCATCGGCCACCATTTGGTTCGCATTAGGACAACATCTGATTACAATCTAATACCTATATACTGTATACTATTTATCTGTACTGCAAATGTGCAATAGAGAGTATCATTTACTCATAGAAAGAGAGAAAATGAATACATAAACAGAAGACAAATCTAGAATTTTTTTTTTTTCAGTAATATTTGCAAATGAAACAGCATCAAATTGGATTAGTTATAAAAACCAGGCTTCATGACAGTGCTATGCATAATTTTGTCATTAGATGGCAGTGTGGTCTACAGAATCAATTCAACAATTCTTCACAATACACTGCCTGTGGAAGCCTGGGTATGGATATAAACAACTCTGTGTTTGAAATCATATTGTAACTTCATTCCTGTCTGAAACGAAGAACTGTGTCAGAATGAAAGAAATGAACAAATAGCAACAAAAAAAATAAAAAAATAATAATAATAATTATTGCTGACCAGCAATTGCTATTTAGCTCTAAATCACTAATTTAGCTTTAAAAATCGACTGCAGAATCTACAGCACTGCTGCAAAAGAAAATATATTTTACAGGAGTTGTGGGATTACAGCATTGTCTTTGCTGGTTGCACACAAAAGCAGACATACAGACTTGTGAACAAATGACTCTTATGAGCTGATTCTTTTAATTAATTGATCACAAACATTCACTCATGGTGGCTGATTGTTTTGAATCATTCTAAAAAATTATTGACTGAATTAACATGACTCACTTACAGAACCACAAATCACGTTTGACTCAATAAGTAACAAGAACTTGTGAAACTTGAATCCACATTATTACTACTGATGGGTTGTTCATTAAATTAAAATGTAATATTTGAATTTAAAAAAAAGAAGTCATTAAACATTAAACTTAATAAAAAAATTAAATGACTTTGGACCAATTATGGAAGTTTGAACAAATTTCTGCAAAGTCTATTGACCGTAACGTGACTGATTTAAAAAAAAAAAATTACTTTTGAACTTTTATCCCTTCAACCACATATTAACATTACTGGAAAATATGTCCTGAACCATTCTACATGTGATATCCCGAGATTCAGTTTGATTTCACATTTCAAACATTTCACTTTAGATGAAAGTCTGACACGTTGGCTCTTTAAAGTCACTGATGGCAACCATCTACTACAGTCATACTTATCTTTAGACGCTCATTACTTAAATCACAATTAGTAATAAATCCTGCCCCATTTGTAAGAGAACACTTAACAGCATGTAGAGCATCCAAAACTCCAAATTAGCAAAGGGGAGGTGTGTGTTTTTGCGAGGGTGTGCGCGTAGAGGGCTTTGATCAGCACCGCAGCCATATGGTTAGTGTGCGCAGGGGAAGCCCGTGGCATTTTTCACTTTTATTGAGTGTTCTCTTGCTCTCTCAGATAGATGGGACTGAACTCTCCTGAGCCGGAGACCTCTGAGTCACATTTACTGTCTCCCTCTGTGGCCCTCTGGCCTCCACTTTCACTCACACACACATACACACACACACACACGCAGGCCGATTCCATTTATGGTGTGATACTAGCCTGAAACTCAATCTTCTGAGCAGAGACCTGCTGTGGTCAGATTAAACTAGTTGTAGCTTCTGAGAGTGAGCCGTAAATCATTACATTGGCCTTGACAGAAACACACTGGAATGTGTGTGTATGAACAATGAGTTTTTATCACTGTTGCGTTGCGTTGATATCATCACCTGCAAGAAAGCTATTCCTATGTGTTTGCTAAGCTCTAGTTGGGGATTTGGGTTCTGAACGATACCCTGATCTTGACCTCTCTATGTGAGGAACATGAAGAACTCTAGAGACTCTTTTGAAATTATTTGTTCAGACATATTATTGAGCCTTCATTAAAAGAACCGTTCATCCAAAAATGAAAATGACATGTGAAACGCAAAAGGAGTTATCTAGCTGGATGTCTAATTTGCTTGTTTCTAGACAACAAAACTGACACGAATGGTCAGTAAATTATGACATAATTTTCATTTTTGAATGAACACACACACATCTGTACGTTACTAAACATATACAACTTACTCCCAGGGTTCTCTCCAATGCTGCTGTGCTTGCCGTTCCAGTACCAGAGCAGTAGTGTGGCGTCTCTGGACCCGGAGAGAACGTAACAGTCTCCACCAATGTAGGACTCTGAGCGAGCCAGACAGGTCACCACATCAAGATGCCCAAACACAATCTGTGTCAGTTTACCTTTAAACACACAACAACACAGCAAGGTAAACCACTTATTGCATGTGTGTGGTTTTGGGTATGTACAAAGCACTATATATATGTATATATATATATATATATATATATATATATATATATATATATATATATACATACGCACACAATTTTTGAAATACAAAAAAATAAATTAATAATTTTATTCAGCAAGGATGCATTAAATTGATAAAAAATGACAGTATACACATTTATTATGTTGCAAAAGCTTTCTTTTTCAGATAAATGCTGTTCTTTGAACTTTCAATTCATCAAAGAATCCTGAAAAGAAATTGTACACAACTGCTTTCAACATTGATAATAATAAATGTTTCTTGAGCATCAAATCATCATATTAGTTTGATTCCTGAAGGATCACGTGACACTGAAGACTGGAGTAATGATGCGGAAAATTCAGCTTTGATTACAGGAATAAATTATATTCAAATAGAAAAGTTATTTTAAATTGTAAACATTTCACAATATGACTGTTTTTTCTGTATTTTGGATCAAATAAATCAAGCCTGGGTGAGCAGAAGAGACTTCTTTTAAAACATTAAAAAATTTAATTTTAAAAAATTAAAAAACGTTTTAATAATTTTGGCCACCACTGTATATTTGTATATATATATATATATATATATATATATATATATATATATATATATATAAGACAAACAAACATGAAGCATTTGAGGGACAAGGTGTGCATTTCTGTCTATCTATCTATCTATCTATCTATCTGTCTGTCTGTCTGTCTGTCTGTCTGTCTGTCTATCTATCTATCTATCTATCTATCTATCTATCTATCTATCTATCTATCTATCTATCTATCTATCTATCTATAAACCCATTTACTGTACGTGTTTGTGTGTGTAGAGCGTTTGAGTGTGGTGCGATTCTATTGAAATTCAAGTTCCGCTTGCGTGACTTGCGTTCTGAGCCTTATCTTCCCGTGAGATGGAGTCATGGTCCATCCGTGAGATGAGAAAGCTATCTGAGCCCTGGGGCAATGGAGTTGTAATGCAGTCTGCAGGCTCATTTGTGACTTTTGACCCTTTTCTTTTGTGTACTGCAGGGGAGGCAGTGTCTCCATAGACAAGCGAGGTGGTGGGGGGTTGTCACGGTTACCTGTATCAGTGGAGTAGACGCGGAAGCTCTTGTCCCAGAATCCACACAGCAGGATGAAGCGGTTGTCAGCTGTGATGACGAAACACTGAGCATTTACCTGGATGCTCTGATCTAACAGATCTGAGATCTGCCTCCTGTGAGTGCCCACATTATTGGCTGAAAAAAGATAAAGAGTCACTGGTTAAAGAGTCACTTTAGTAGAGAAGTACTAACATAACTTAGTTAATTCTCTAGTTAGAGAATTACAGGTTAAGAAAGAGAGAAATAAAAACTTAGAAAAATATAGAGATTAACAAGGAAGTAAAGACAGCCACAGAATTGTGAAAACATTAACAGAGGGAGTCATATGGTGGAAAAATAAAGAATCTTGACCCTAAAGGTCTTTTTCAATGTCTGGTAAGTGAATTTTTGACAACCTCTTAAGAGATTATAAAGATGTAAAACCATTTGCATGAGAAAATATGACATGTATTATTAACTGTGCGTGACCGAATGTAATTTGTGAATGAATACATAAAACAGCAGAAGACAGAACAGTAAAATACCTGTCACATTTTCCTCTGCCATAAACGTTTGAAAAACAGACCCTTTTGGCAAAAGAAAGACTAAAATAATCATAAAAAAATGTGTGACCAAACCGCTGTAAATTACCAGTATTTTCTTAAACACATAAGACAAAGAAAGTGAGAGAGAGATGGAAGAGGTCAGACTACACAGAGTCAGGTGTGTGAGGCCCAGACACACTCGTGACACACACCAGCACGGCGTCTGTGCTGGAGCGAGCGGACAGATTATCAACAGCACAGTCATGCAGAATTTACTGTGTTTAAATGTGTGAGCTGTGTGGAATGCAGTCCGTCTAAATACATACATGACGATGGGAGAAGGAGTGAAAGAAAATGAGCTATGAAAGAGGTATCTCCCCACACAGAGAGACAGGAGGGAGAAGGGAGGATGATTTGTTGTCTTTGATAAATCTTTAAAAAGTAAAAAAAAAAGTAAACATCCTGCTTTAGTAAAACATTCCCTACAAGAGCTGTGCTAATTTCATATCTCTTTTATGACTTTAATATAATTTCAACTTAAATCAATATTTAATTCCCATTTATATATTTGGTAGGTAAAAATGCAAACAATACCCTAAAGCCATGTTCCAACACATATTGGAAAACATTACCAGAAGAGTAAAAGCTGCTTAAGCAGCTATGGGAAATTCGTATTTTGGCCATTAAATGCTTCAATTAAATTAAACGTTTTGGTGTCCACAAACTTTAGCTACGTATTATATTGTACTGTATTATATATTCCTTACACACATATTTATAGTATGTGTAATATTATAATATAGCTCTTATACATAAATACAATTATTTACACTTATTTAACACAATATTTACTCAAAATATCTGTAAACAGATATTGTGCATTAGCACTATTGACTATTTAGCATCTGTTGACTGAAAGGACTCAAGTGGACACATTATCAGATACAGATCATTTCAAAACAATGTAATAATGAACGGTTAATCGCTCTGGTTGAAATTGAAATTCAGTCGTTTCATATGAATTTCAAAGAATTTAAAAATGATTTTGGATTGCTGAAGGCTTAAATTCAGATTTAAAACCAACAGAGGTGGAGGTGTAGAGAAAGGTACAAGTGAGTGGAATGAGGACACAGACCATGAAGTGAAAAAAAGATAAATTAGGCAAGACATATGTTATTGTATAATAATAAGAGCAGTAGGGGAGCAGAGATATAAGATGAATAGGAGCAGGGAGAGAACCTTCAGAGAGGCTTCAGCCATATGTTATCAAACATCTTCCCTCTCTCATCCCTCTCTCCTCTTTTTCTCCCTCATCAACAGGTCGGGGAGATGAGAGGAGGACATATTGTCCTGACAGCGTGTGCCACGCGGCTTCAATCAGCCATTATTACACCATTCATATTCATTCAGTCTGACAGGACAGAGAGACAGAGAAAGAAAGAGAGAGAGAGCTGATGATGTACAGGCTAAGCCACAGCTCATTGCTTTCCAATTTGCATGCAAATGCTGAACTGAAGCTGAATGGCGGCTGGGTGAAAAACAGCACTCATCTCCTCTCAAGGGCCGGGCCCTCGCAACTCACAACAGCCTATCACAAATCACTCGACTGACGATTGACAAGCCACAGACCTATCAAAGGGTCAATCTCCACCGGTAACTGGTACTGCTGGTCCTGCACAGAAGAGCTTTGATGACCTGAGAGAAAGAGAGAGAACCGATGAAAAATGGGTTTAATACATCAGGATGGTATATGATACACATAGTACCCAGGACTACACCGAGTTTATTCACATCTCTTTACATTGGGATGTGAAGAACAGAGGAAAATCTTTTCAAATTGTCAGTTTATTGATATTCATGTAAACTATTTTTCTGGTAGTTAATAGCATTTTTTTGTACATAAAAAAAAAAAACATACATTTAAAATGTATCCTTCCCATATAAAACAGATCCTAAACATAATTTAAAACCACCATCTGAAGAGATCAAGTTTAAATTAGAGAACCGCCCTTTCTCTTAATATGGTGAAAGACTCAGCATTTCTTTCGGTTAGATTTATCTTTAATAAATAAAAAAACAAGAGGAGGCTGATAAATGGAGGTGGACAGGAAGCTGAGTGCAAGGCAGAGGAAGTGTCACATTTGATCCAATTCAGTCTGAGATATCAATAGCTACGTTAACATGGACACCTTTTGGTTCAGTCGGAATGAAATCAATCCGATTGATGAATCAGAACACGGTGTTTACATGACCGATAAATAAAGTAATCGGGTTGATGTGCACGTTTATATGTCACAAGCTTCAAATCGGAATTGATTTTTTTGACATGCGCACACTGCACAAATATACTGCCGCTGTTCGCGCATAACTATTCTCCTCTATTGGTTCTTTATTTGTTTAAAACAGCAGACTTAATATTTTTCCGTCTCTGGTCATGATTGGGAGACAATGAGCATATGAACCGTTTTGCCGTGCAGCTTATATTTATCACGCAGTAAAACCCCTCGTGCAAAACCAGTCGTCTGTGAATGAGAGTCTGAAACAAGGACTGGTGGGACATTGGCCTGCTCCACTAGAATAACGGGACACTCATTTAGATGACACTTTATTCAACAGGAAGAACAGCTCGTTCCGTTTCAACGCCATTGCACATGCGCAATTCTTTCAGTTTCGGTTTTCAATCCGATCAGTGTTCACATGTTCTCTCGATCGGATTACAAAAGGAATAAACCACCCCTTTCAATCCGATCGAAATTCCAATCGGATTGAGCTCAATCAGATCGATTAAAGTTTTTACATGAATGTTTTTTAGTTCGATTGAGCCGTCAATCCGATTATAAGGGTCCATGTAAACTCAGCTAATGTCTAAGGAGCCGATGATTATATACAACCAGAGTTTAGAGGGATCAAGCTACTGAAGTTTGCATTATATAATGTGGCGAAATGAACGTCATCCTGCATCTGACATCAAACTTGACAGAACCCTAACACACTCTTATGATAATCTTGTATGATCTGCTTACGCCCTCCCGATGGTTAGGTTTAGAGCTGGAGTTACCTTCATGCTTATTTTTTTAATTTTTTTTTAAATCATACAATTTCGGTTTTACAAATGGTATAATTACATACAAAATCACCACAACTACGTTTTATCATGGGATAGGGTTGCGTAACCTGGTTAACATAATAACTAACCAGTATCAGGGGTGTAAATGAAGAGACCGCATGATTCATAGACTGATTCATTACTGATCACCAAACACCTTGCCGTCTTGATTGTTCTTACTCACCGGTGAGACCGTGCCACTTGTTGACGGCAAAGAGGCGGTTGGCGGTGACGGTGATGACCGCTGGGTTGGTCAGGCCTGACTGTGTGTTGGCGGCCACGTGGGTGACAGGCGAGTTGGACGGGAACTTGAGGACCATGATGACATCCTGCTGCATCTGCTCTGTGAACATCAGTGGGGTCTGCAGAAGGAGATACTGTTGAGTCCATGACCGCCATCATCAGCAGGGAGTGAGGGAAGGTAGAGGAAAAGAGAGTGATGGTGGGAGAGAGGAAGAGAGAAGAGGAAGAGAAGCAGGAAGAAAGGAAATTAGGCAGCGAAAGACAGAACGGTGTAAAAGAGCACAAAAGCTGAGAGAGGACAGAGGCAATTAGGGTAATGCAACACAATATCATAACGGGATTGTTATTAGGGTTGGGAATTGAGAATCTTGGTCAGAACAGGTTTGGAAAAAAATATTTTCAAGATTCAGTTAAGGAATGTCTGTATTTTTGTGGATGGAACAAAGCAAAATGATTTGCGATATCAACATCAATATTATTTATTTCAAACTTTTTTATTACCGTTTTGTTGAAATCTAAAATTATCTCATGACTTAACAGTTTAGCAGGCTTATGAGGTTTTTGTATGTAATGAGAATTATTTTCCATAATTTTTTTCTTTTCCCCTTAAAAGAGTAGTATTCTGCCACCGTGGGTTGCAGATTCTGCTGCAAATCCATTTTTTGACTGATTATTACTCATATTAGTCATGTACTGCTATATCATTCCCGGTAAGCCCTTTTATTTGTACACCTATGAAGTGCATGAACAGTTCAAATATGATTCTGAAATAAGTCACCCTGTGGTGAAAATCAGGTTTTTTTGTTGTTTATATGTCTATGTGGCATTTTTAAAATTCTTTAAGAGAAACCATGTGCAAATTCATAACACCATTGAGGAAGTTTTTTCTCTTTAAAACTGCAGCGATCTAAAGACGGTTTGAAATCGCTAGTGTTTCTTACGTCATAATCTACCTTGTACCAATCATGCCAACGTGCCGGCGGACTTTAGCATATCATTAACTATGACCGCTCTGAAGCAGGGGAATCTCAAGAGAAGCCAGGTTATCCCTGTATATTTTTCTGTTGATGTTAAGATGAACTATATGCCTTTCTCCACTGACGTTCTGAGTTATCAAAAGTGTTTCTAAGGATACTGATTGTTAGAAGGTAGCTGTTTGACTCTGAGGTGGCAAATAGGTACATGGTTTGTGTAACATTAGCAACACATTAGTAGCTGTTTGATAACGTAGTCAAGAAAAAGGCTAATCATATTAATTACCGTTATGTTTCCAACGTTATAAAGAACGATACTATTATGCAGCATTTACTTCAGTAAAGTTGACTGAGCGAGTGGATCTCTGAGCTGGTGTGAGAGAAGGTGAGGCTAATTAGCATATTCATGGTTCTGCATATACTTAATGAAGCAAGGGTGTAGAGTTACATTAGAATCGAGCTATTTAAAGGCATAAAAAAAAATTTCACAGGAAAAAAAACGTTTAAATGTGTTATTTTGGTTATCAAAGATGAGTTTTAAGAGATAAAATTCTTGACAACAGGGGGACTTTAAAGCTGGAAAAAAGAGGGCAGACAGAGAGATCAAAGCAGATACACACTGGCATTTCACAAAAAAAATCAATGATAGATTTGACATTCTTGGACCTTAGAGTATTCCAAAATTCCTTCTGCCAGGCAACTTACATTTCCCGGGTAATGAGTACAAGATAAACAGAAGGAAAACAGTTTGTAAAGACAAAGTTGCAAAAGATCAGAGCAGATTTCAAATTAATCTGAACTTTCCTTTAGACTGCCACAATGTATTGCAACCTCCATTAGTAACATTATAATCAGCTTTATCTCGCGTTCCATTCTACAATACAGCAGATGAAGGGAAGCTAAAAAAGGTATATGCACATACACAGCTGTTTGATTACTTGGCAGCAAAGTCATCCAACCATCAAGTTGACTTCCTCAGTGAGGCAGGGCTGTGTTTGTAGAAGCAGGAAATAGTGTTCAGACTGGGCAGCTGCAATGTCACTCTCATTGAGCCATCTGATTGGCTGCTGCTTTATGATGATATTTATTTACAGCACAGTTAAATCACTTTAAAGAAGGTCTATTTTGAAATATTTTTGATATTTTAAATATTATAAAAAAACTATTGTAGGAAGTATATTTATTTGCTTATAAATAATAAGCTCATATTTTAGTATGTCTCTCACTCAATGTCACCATTAAATTGTGCCCTATTCCAATCCAACTGTTGTCGTATGTCTGTGATGTCTAATCCTGACGTGTGTGTGTGTGTGATTTTTAGACACAGTATGGAGACACGGGGCTAATTGGTGTGCCTGCAGTAAATTAGACAGACAGCTAGGGTCTTAAACAGTGTTCAGCCTGTGAGTGCCATTAAACAGAGGATCTACCCTCATTAACCTACTGGAGACACAGAAGAGGGAGAGAAAGAAGTGCAGGCAGAGTGAAAGAGATAGATGAAAGGATTACAGAGAGTACATACACAGGATCACATGAAAATGTAATGTTAATTTAAAAAAAGAAGTGTCTTGTCATACCATCTCTCTTATTTCAGAATGCTGCTTTTGATGCCTGATTTCATCCAAGTGATTTTTTTCACCATTAAATAATTTCATTAGTAATTTTAAAGAACAAAAAAAAAAAAAGATAATAAGCCTGTGCAAGAAATACGGTGCAGTAAGTATTGCGTAAGATCATGTACATGAAGGCTCAGAAGCTTATAGAAACATTTACGATTTGAGCAATTTCCATTGATTGCATGATTGCACTCACAATCATAAACAAACAATTCTACCCTTTGTATCAGATCTCCAGTTCAGAATGATGTTTATTTAGCCTTTCATAGTCAGTTTTAGACTCTGTGCTTGGGATTGTGGGATTATTATGAAGTTGTGTGTTCAAAGGCTGTTCAAATTAAGTGTCAGCGTTATGTAAAGTCAGCAGTTCTGAGCCTATAACTATATCTGCATGCGGACATTTATAGGAGAGTGTGTGAGTTTGTTTCCACACAGGCAGGCAGGGGCTGTCATCGCCACAGAAACACACCGCTAATGGGGGCTTCAAGGCCGTCACCCACAGTCTCTCAGTTTCTAGACTAAAGACCCTATCACCTCAGAGCTCTCCGCTTAACTATAGGACTTTTCCCACTTCTGGGACTCTTTCTCACACTGGGGGATCACTGAAAGAGGACAGGAGTGAGGAGAGGGGAAGTAAAGCACAAAACAATTAATGGGTCGATTTCAATTTGAGAGTCAAACTGTCTATATTTCTTCCTACCCAAACCAAAACGTATTATTTTATTTTAGATCAACATAAAAACAAAGTGGCTGGAACTGCTAATGCAGCAGCATATATAAAGAATGGGATTTGTATCAACTGAAGAAATGTTATAGGGTGATTACAATGGGCACAATCTAGTTTTATAAAATCGTGTTTTGCTTTGGCAGTTTTCCAAAATAAGTTGCTGTTTTAAACACTACTTGGTGTTTACAATGATTTTTTTTTTTTTTACAAACCAGAAAACCTTTCCACCCTTCTGTGGTGGAAATGCACATAATGGTTCCAGATTTGACTGTCCTAGCATACAAGAAAGCTAGTTTCCTGCGTATAGAGATAATGAGGAGGAAAGAGACTACGCAAATCTGTTTTGTTATAGGGTTTTAAAAACGAGAGAGAGAGAGAGTAAAGAGAGAGAGTGTTTTCATTGTTCCATGTAGCTTTTTTAAAACTATTTTTAATTCGTTTTTATTTTCATATTATCGATTTTGTCATTTTTATTATTTAAATAAAATATTTCTATATGACTTTTTAAACTTTTTTGTTTCAGTTTTAGTTTTAATTATCTTAGACTATGTAAATGTCTGCTGCATAAACTTTTGTAGACAGGTAAATACATTTGTAAAGGTCTGCATGTCAAATTAGACAGTGAGAGTGTTTTTGTGTGCATGTTACTCACCACCTGCATGGCAGAGCTGCGTGGCATGTGGGGCTCAATTAGCAGCTGGCAGGGTGTCTGTCCAAAACTTCTGATTTGAGACTCCACAGCCTGAGAAAGACAGAGAGTGAGCATTATGGAGGTTTGGTGGCACTAATGAAGAGATATAGGACTATAAATCACCTTGAGAACGTGGCTAACTTGCCCTGGACAATATCAACTAATACAGACCCAAAGTAATATGTGTGTGTGTGTGTGTGTGTGTGTGTGTGTGTGTGTGTGTGTGTGTGTGTGTGTGTGTGTGTGTGTGTGTGTGTGTGTGTGTGTGTGTGTGTGTGTGTGTGTGAAAAAAAAAAAAAAATGGTGCAAATAATGATCATAATAATGGGAAAGGGCAATACGGGAGCTGGATATATGTACATTTTTCTTTGTGAGAGTGTGTTAAATCAGATAAAAGTGTGTATGGAAGAAGAGAGAGAGACTAGAGAGGGGATCTTGACCATGAAAAGAGAGTGTGAGCACGACACTGACAAATAAAAGGCAGAAATTGTAGTTTCACATCTATATTTTAGGTTTGCTTGCTGTAGCTAAAAATATGTTACGGCATGTTTTAACATCATTTTAACATTACTAAATGGACACATACAGTGCCTAGCATAAGTGAACACACCCATGCTAAAGTTGACTAAAAAGAAGAATAAAAAAACATCTTTTGGAAATTGATCTTAATGCCTTAATTTAAGAAATTAGGAAAAATCCAACATTTAAGGACACCAGTTTTCTTTGTGAATGAATAATGTATCATAAATAAATAAATTCTTCCTTAAAATACAGGTTGCATAAGTCAGGACAACCCTTATGTTAAATTCCCATAGAGGCAGGCAGATTTTTAATTTTTAAAGGCCAGTTGTTTCATGGATCCAGGATGCTATGAATCCTGATAAAGTTCCCTTGGCCTTTGGAATTAAAATAGCCCCACGTCATCACATTCCCTTCACCATACCTAGAGATTGGCATGGGGTACTTTCCATAAGATCATCTCTCAATGCAAATCAAACCAGCTATTAGGCTAACTGAAATAACACCATGCCAAACCGTCTCAGGGAAGCTCATCTGCATGCTCGTCGTCCTCATTGGGGTCTCGACCTGACTGCAGTTCGTCATCGTAACCAACTAGAGTTGGCAAATGCTCACATTTGATGGCGTCTGGCACTTTAGAGAGGTGTTCTCTTCACGGATGAATCCCGGTTTTCACTGTACAGGACAGATGGCAGACAGCGTGTATGGTGTTGTGTGGGTGAGTGTTTGTTGATGTCAACATTGTGGATCGAGTGTTCGGTATCGGATCGAGGTTATGGTATCAGCAGGCGTATGTTATGGACAACGAACACAGGTATATTTTATTAATGGCATTTTTAATGCACAGAGATACCGTGACGAGATCCTGAGGCCCACTGTTGTACCATTCATCCACGACCATCACCTCATGTTGCAGCATGATAATGCATGGCCCCATGTTTCAAGGATCTGTACACAATTCCTGGAAGCTGAAAACATCCCAGTTCTTGCATGGCCAGCATACTCACCGGACATGTCACACATTGAGCATGTTTGAGATGCTCTGGATCGGCGTATACGACAGCGTGTTCCAGTTCCTGCTAATATCCAGCTACTTCGCACAGCCATTGAAGAGAAGTGGACCAACATTCCACAGGCCACAATCAACAACCTGATCAACTCTATACGAAGGAGATGTGTTGCACTGCGTGAGGCAAATGGTGGTCACACCAGATACTGACTGGTTTTTACCCAATATGGTAAAACTGAACAATTTAGAGTGGCCTTTTATTGTGGCATCTTGATATGCCACACCTATGAGGTGGATGGATTATCTCGGCAAAGGAGAAGTGCTAACTAACACAGATTTAGACAGATCTGTGAACAATATTTGAGAGAAATAGGCCTTTTGTGTACATAGAAAAAGTCTTAGATCTTTGAGTTCAGCTCATATATATATGGAAATTAATTAAACCCACTAACTCTAACACAGATTTCTCTGCCTTTTTAAATCAGAGATGTTATTAAACAATAATGACACAAGGAAGTGTCATGAAACTACAAATAAAGCAAAAAAAAAAAAGTGCTGTGATATTCGTGAAATTGCTTAATTTTCTATTTATGCCAAAATCATTGTTAACACATTGTGAATATTTGATAGCCTGGCCCTACTACATTAGTGCAAGTATTCCTCAAATGGGATTTCCATGAATCAATAGAGAAACTGTCCTGATCCCACGCTAGAGAGAGAGAGAGAGAGAGAGAGAGAGAGAGAGAGAGAGAGAGAGAGAGAGAGAGAGAGAGAGAGAGAGAGAGGTATGCCAGAAATGTCCCAGCTCTCGTCTGACTGCTCTGGCTCTAACTGTATTCATGAAAGCATCAGGAAGTCAGGAGGCTTTCCACATCCCTCTCATTGTATTTCTTCCCTGTTCCACCTCTCTCTTTTTCCACTCTGCTCAGACTGCCCTTCTTTACATCAATCCTTTCCGTCTGTTTCTAACTCTTATTCTGATCTTCATCGCTCTTTCTTCATTCCACTCTCCCGCTTTGATCTGGTTCGGCCCACTCTTCTGGTAACAATAGACTTCACCACACAAACTCTTCTTTATATAGTGTAAATCCACTAGTGATCTCATTAGAGGCACTGATGGAACACAGATGACAGGACTACTGTGTCTGGAAATACCATTGTAAAGAAGCGGGGTTCAGAGGAGGCCATGCAAGGGAAGACACCTCGTTTTAATTATATGATTGGTTGATTTCAACTTAAAAGCAATGGAATTTGACACTCTGTGTGGCAACAATTCTTCTTTTCTTGACAAAGTATTTGGTGCTATGCAAAACCACATTGCGTCACCTATTCACAGTACAAGATATTTCAGTCTAATTTTTCCGCCAGATCATTGTTTGTCTAAGGCTTTAATCTCACTAATGTTGTTTCATAGTCCTTAGTAAGAGTAGATGGCATATTTAATTTGGGAAACAAAAACAAAGATATGAGGGATATTCCATATACAGTATACTGTTCTGCACCTATTAGGATTCAAAATCTAAACACTGAAAATATTAAAATAATGTAATTTTATTATACTGATTATATTTTGTTATTGTATTATTTAATAAATTACATTATATTATAAAATGAAAATTAAATTTTGCCCTGTGATGGACTGGCCATCCAGGCAGGGTCAATTTCCTGCTATTGGCCAGAAAAATGGGGATAGGCTCCAGCATCGTCGCGACCTCAAATAGGACAAATGGTTTAATAAGATAAGATGACAATTCGTTGATTAAACCCTTGACCATATAACACCGGAACATTCAAATCTGCGTTGGCTCTGCCGCTGACCCAGAGAAAGCATTTATCATGTGTAGGTATGAAACAGCTTCACAAATAGTCTTTTTAACCACACAGTATCATTATTTCTCTGTTACTCAAAATAGAGTAAATCACCTTTGGAATTAATATGACACTTCAAATAACGATTCTATCAATTACAATTGTTAAGCCACCAGGTGGCGACAAATGTCTGTTAAAAAAAGTTATTGAATCATTCAAGAAATTAGTTAAAAAACACTGATTCATCCAAAAGTATTCATAAGTGAGTCATTGAATCATTCATTTAAACCAAGTTTAAACATTTTAAGTAGATTGCAGCGATTAACATTTTGCCATTTTGCCATATTGATAGCGGCTCCCTGAAGCCCGCAAATTAGTAAAAATCTTCCGTAATCTAGAGCTCGCAAGCTTCAAACCGTGTAGCGCACGCTCGGCAGAGACGGAGAGAGCGAGAGACCTTGCGTGTGTGCAAATGTACGTGTGTGCCTCTTGAAGCGCATGTAAACCCCAATACCACCCCCCCCCCCCCCCCCCCGTCTCCAAAACCGAACAAAACACCACTCTTCCGTTCCGATAAAAACATTAAACAGGTTCTCCCCTCTCAGTGAAACACCCACTGAGAATCCTGTTGAATGTGCCCTAGTTATTGGCGATTCTATTACACGGAACATGATAATAGAGACACCAGCCACCATAGTCACATGTTTGCCGGGAGCCAGAGTGCCTGACATCAAAGCAAATTTAAAAGTGCTGGCTAATGCTAATTGTAAATTCTCTACGAATATTATTCACGTCCGCACTAATGATGTTCGACTTCGTCAATCAGAGATCACCAACAATAACGTTAAAGAGGTGTGTGAACTCGCAAGTACCATGCCATGCACTGTCATTTGCTTTGGCCCCCTTCCTGTTCCCAGGAGTGATGAGATACTAAGTAGACTGTGCTCACTCAATGGCTGGCTGTCTAAGTGGTGACCGAAATATAATATAGAATTCATAGACAATTGGAAAAGCTTTTGGGGCAGACTTGACCTGTTGAAAAGAGATGGTATTCATCCCTCCTGGGATGGTGCTGCTCTTCTCTTTAGTAATATGGCACATAGTCTTAGAGTTCAAACATGACAATGTGGGGCTCAGGTCAGGAAGCAGACAGACTGGCTAAACCGACCGTCTGCTAGCCGTCTCACGTCACTGAGGTCAGATAAATCCCATCACATAGAGACTCTTTCACCTAGATATCATCATATAGAGACTGTGTCTGTTCCCCGAATTAGGACATACAAAAAACTCCTAAACCCATTTAAGGGTAAACATTTAATTGATGTTCAACAAATAAAAAGTAGATATAATACGGATGAACAAATGATAAAGCTCAAGTTGCTGAATATTCGATCCCTAACTTCAAAAAAGCACTTAATGTTAATGATAGGATTACAGATTATAACCTAGATGTGCTGTATTTGACAGAAACCTGGCTAAAACCATATGATTATATTGCTTTAAATGAGTCCACCTCGCAAGATTACTGTTATATAATATAATTATTTTGAAGTGATGGTGCTTAATGTAACACTATCTAGTGTAAATGATTAATCACTTTTGAGATTTGTGCTGGCTACTGTATACAGGCCACCAGGGTACCATACAGACTTTATCAAAGAATTTGCTGATTTTCTATCAGAGTTAGTACTGGCTGCAGATAAAGTCCTAATTTTTGGTGATTTTAATATACATGTAGATAACGAAAAAGATGCATTGGGATTGGCATTTAAAGACATTCTGAACTCTATTGGAGTTAGAAAACACGTGTCAGGACCTACTCATTGTTGTAATCATACTCAAGATCTAATATTATCGCATGGAATCAATGTTGATGCCGTTGAAATTCTACAGCAGAGCGATGAAATCTCAGATCATTATCTAGTCTTATGTATACTTCATTTAGCCAAGGCTGCAAAGTCAACTCTGTGTTACAAATATGTTAGACCTATCACTTCTTCCACTAAAGATTGCTTTATTAATAATATTCCTGATCAGTTTCATCTCCTCAGCATCCCAGATAGCTTAGAAGAACTCGATATTGCGACAGAACCTTTTGACACTCTTTTCCAGCACTTTAGACACAGTTTCTCCTTTGCGCTTAAAGAAGATTAAAGAAAATAGTCCAACGCCGTGGTACAAAGAGCACACTCAGGCTCTTAAAATAGCAGCCAGAAAAATGGAGTGCAACTGGAAGAAAACAAAATTAGATTTTTTTCGGATTTCATGGAAAGATAGCACGATTGCATACAGAGAGGCCTTATTTTTCAACCCTATTACAAGAAAATAAACAAAACCCTAGGTATTTATTTGAAACATTGGCTAAATTAAGGAAAGATAAAGCTTCAACCCCAGACGTTTCCAAGCAGCACAGCAGTTATGACTTTATGAACTTCTTTACTTACAAGATTGATAATATCTGGGAGAAAATTTTAACTATACAACCGTCTACTACAGTATCGCACCAGACAGTGCATTGTAGTTTCCCTGAGGAAAAATTTTATTCATTCATTACTATAGGAGAGGAAGAATTTTCTAAACTCGTTAAATCATCTACATCGACAACATGTATGTTGGACCCTATAACGACTAAGTTATTGAAAGAGATGCTTCCTGAGTCATAGATCTTCTTCTTAATATCATTAATTCATTGTTGTCATTAGGATACATACCAAAAACTTTTAAGCTGGCTATGATTAAACTGCTTGTTAAAAAAAGCATCTTGATCCTACAGAATTAGTCCGTTACAGGCCGATCTCAAATCTACCTTTTCTGTCAAAGATACTAGAAAAAGCAGTATCCTCACAACTATGTTCCTTTTTAGAACGAAATGTTATCTTATATTTAGACCGTACCATAGTACTGAGACAGCTCTCATCAGAGTCACAAATGATTTGCTCTTATCATCCGATCGTGGCTGTATCTCTCTATTAGTGTTACTCGATCTTAGTGCTGCATTTGATACCATTGACCACAACATTCTTTTAAATATACTTGAAAATTATGTTGGCATTAGTGGAATTGCATTAGTATGGTTTAAATCATACTTATCTGACCATTATTAGTTTGTAGCAGTAAATTAAGAGATGTCTTATCGATCAAAAGTTGAAGTATGGCGTACCACAAGGCTCAGTACTAGGTACACTTTCACTCTGTACATGCTACCCTTAGGAGATATCATTAGGAAGCATGGCATTAGTTTCCACTGTTATGCTGATGATACTCAGCTCTATATTTCTTCACACCCTGACAAAACTTACCAATTCACAAAATTAACGGAATGCATAGCTGATATAAAAAAACTGGATGACTAGTAATTTCCTCTTGCTAAATTCTAAAAAAAAAAAAAAAGATTCAAATTATTGGTCAAAAAACTTCCTCTCAAACTAACCTAGAATACTGTCTAACACTTGACTGCTCTGTCAAGTCTTCGTCGTCGTTTAGGAACCTGGGTGTGCTCTTTGATACCAATCTTTCATTTGAAAGTCACGTGTCTACTATCTGTAACCGCATTTTGCCATCTTAAAAATATATCTGAATTACATCATATGCTCTCAATGACAAATGCAGAACAGTTAGTTAATGCGTTCATGACATCAAGGCTAGATTATTGTAATGCTATTATGGGTGGTTGCCCTGCACGCTTAATAAACAAACTACAGCTGGTCCAAAACGCAGCAGCTAGAGTTCTTACCAGAACCAGGAAGTATGACCATATTAGCCTGGTTCTGTCAACACTGCATTGGCTACCCATTAAACATTGTATACATTTTTTTAATATTGCTTATTACTTACACACATTATAGACTACTATAATTCAATGTTAGGCTGCATTGATTAGGTCAGCCGGAACCGGGAATGCTTCCCATAAATCCTGATGTACTTGTTACATCATAAGAAGGATGGCATCTACGCTAATATTAGTCTCTCTGTTTATCCCGAGGTTTACCGCAGTCCGCCGGATCCAGGCCGTATCCAGATATGATGAAGGACCTGCGCCTGGACACGATGACAATGCAGTCCTGAAGTGTCAACTAGTCTCTCCTCTGTGAAGGCCTCCTTCCCTTCCCTTTACCTCTGTACAGATAAAACGTTGTCGGGATTTTTCCAGTTCATGTGGCAACGCGGAAGCGATAAAAAATACTGTAGTATAAATTTTTCAAGGCTTGTACCTTGGAACTTATTCCAGGCACTGTTTTGTGCAAATGAGCGGCACATTAAGGGTTTTCTGTTTACATTAAGAATGGTGTCGTGTTAGTGGCCCCTAAGTTAATAACTAATGATCGTTGAGACTGAAGTGAATCAATCAAAACTAACTTTACCTAGACAATAACTTTATTCTAGAGCTGTTGTAAAGCCAAAACAATCTATTACTTTAATTTCCTATTATCACTGTAAAGCTGCTTTGAAACCATATTGTTAAAAGTGCTATATAAATGAAGGTGACTTGACTTAACTTGACTAGTTTTTTTTTTTTTTGTGATTCTCAATTTATCCAGAATCGTACAGCTCTGGTTAAAACATTTCAAAACGCACCTGCATAGTTTTGCATTTTGTGACTTTCCGTCGTCTTGTCGCGTTATCGTGAACCCAATATCGTGTATCATCTCGTCTCGTGAACTAAGTGTATCGTCACACCCCTAGACTTTACTCCACATAAAAGAAAATAATTTTCTACATAATTTATCCACTCCATTCGATCCCTCAGTACGCTTCTCAAAGATACACCAAGATCTGAAACAGATCGTCTAGCTTCATGTAAAGCTGTGAATGTCACGGTTCATAAATTTATTGATTCCTTCTTGTCTCGTGTTTCTGTTGTTATCTGTGTGGGTGTGTGTGAGTGGGCGTCACCACTCCATTCTGCTGATCAGCGATCCTGCTGATCAGCGCTCCAGCTGATCATTATCCACCCACCAGCTGCAGCTCATCCCATTCCCTATTTATACTCACTGTTTTTGTACTCTCATTGTCAGATCGTTGTTGGATGTCCTTCGTTGTGTGTGGTTATTCCTTTCCTGTCGGCGTGTCAACTCGTGTCTTGTTTCGTGTTCCCTGGGATTATCACTGCCGTGGATTACCTCACTTCACCTGGACCTTCACTTCACTTCACTTCAAGACTCTTCACTTGGGACCCTGACCATCTTGTCCCTGCGCTACCAGTCTTGTTTTGTGTCATCTGACCGTGATCGTTACATTAAAGATTCTTCACTTGCATTATTGCTTCTGTGGTTTTTGCCGTCACAGTGAACTAATGTCATTCAGCAGTGTGGCATAGAAGTTGGCGTCGCAAACCAAATGAAGGTCGAGTGTGTCACACTGGGACAGTTTGTTTAAGCTAATATGCGGATGCGTCTTGCCCAAGCACCTGCCCCATCTTCATTAAATCCTCTCTTGACATTTACTACCACAGTAGAATGAGGCAGTTCTCAGGTCAGAGCGTCTAGCCAATGAGGAGAGAACGTTATATGGGTGCTAGCCATGCTAGAGGGGCCAATCTCTTTAGGGGCACTAGTGCGCATCTGATGAGGTCTCTTTATATTCTACACATTTAAATGGTGGAAATACCCCGTATGTATGCATTGTGCACACACACAACACACACAGAGAGAGAGAGAGAGAGAGAGAGAGAGAGAGAGAGAAAGAGAGAGAAAGAGAGAGAAAGAGAGAGAGAGAGAGAGAGAGAGAGAGAGAGAGAGAGAGAGAGAGAGAGAGAGAGAGAGAGAGAGAGTCATGCTTCATGAGTCACCTGATTTACTCTAACCCTTGACAAGGTAATTTAGCTGTACAACAATCTGTGGCCAAATTTCTTATTTTGCATAATGAGGTTCCTATGAATACTTAGAAGATAGTTTTGGGGGGGGGGGGGGGGAATTCTCCCTAAATTTAAGCCGTTTAAAGGTCAGATTAGTATCGGACTTGAGTAAAAGTGAGACTTGATTTGAAGGAAAAGGACTGTGTTTATGTGTGTGTGTTTAATTCATGTGCAAAGGGAGCTCTTTGTGCCTGTCATGTTCTTTTTTTGTGTGTGTTGTGGCAGGGCAAAGACAGGAAGTAATCACCGTCTGAGTAAACATGGCCCAGTCTCCTGAATGACCCTAATCTGCCATGAGACATTCCACACGCCCCATGGTCTACACGCACACACACACGTGTGCACACACTAGGTTCAACATATATAGATCGACACAATTACGCACACAGCTTGCCATCAAAAAACCCAAACTCAGCTGCTCAGACTGACAAATCCCAGTCCTGCCCAAACCAGACCTGATATGCAAGATATAAAACTAAAACTAGAACCCAGCAGTTGGTTTCCCCACGACACAATTTGAGAAGATCCAGAGCCGGTGCCATACTTGCTGTTTCCAGACAAACACACACACACACAGTTCTAAGAGCCATGCTAAACTACACCCTGCTCGTTTATTTTTCTAATTTAGCTCTACAAACCGGCTATGACGTGAGGTCAGGGTCCAAAATGAACTTTTTTTGCCACACCTGCCAATAGTGACTGAATTGACAAAATGTACCAGCCAAGAATGTTTTTTTTTTTCCATTATGGCAATATGATTATTTAGATTTTTTTTTTTACTTTCTTGCATAATAGTGAGAAACAGCACATTGGCTATGTCCAGACTTCAGGTAAAACTGGCCCAAATCTGATTTTTTGTTGTTGTTGCTCATATGTGACTCATATGTGAATATACATATATATTTGTTAATTACAGTGTGAACAGCACAAACCACATTTTCAATTCTGATTTGTGGTTGTAAATTGGATACAGATCTGATTTTTGCAATGTGACCTCAGCGTGAGCAGTCAATTTGAGATTCATTGACTTTTACATCACTACAGATCAACATTCGACATAATTTCATGTTGGAATTCACATATTGGTTATTCTTTGGTCATCTCTAAACAAGCAAAAACATGAGGATTGTATCGTAAATAATTTAAAATGTTGCCCTCTTTCTCCTCATCCTTGTCCTAATGACATTCTCACAAATTCACCGGTGTCCACTGCACATTAAATAACCCGCCGAAATGAAAATTCACATCATTTCAACTTGACTTTCACATAACACAGAAGTTTTTGACTTTTTCAACTTTAATTCATTATATGCTGGAAATCTTGAGTTCATGAGAGATATGCCAATGTCCAATTTGTGAACAAACTGTTCTTTTGAATGAGATCTTGTCAATGAATCAGTTGATCCAGTTCAGAAAACAGGTATGAATGATTTGTTCAAGAACCAGACTGATTAATTTATGTAATGCGATAATTCAGATGCAGCAGTTACAAGCCCACTGGAGGGGAAGATTTTCATGGAATAATGATCTAAATTTTTGTTTATCACACAAAGATGTCATATAGCCTATAGCTCAAAATAATGTATAGCTTAAACAATGAGAAATATGAACAACTTTTATACCTTTATTTTTTGTGTTCCATCGAAGATAGAAAGTCATACAGGTTTGAAATTGCATAAAGGTGAGGAAATTATGACAACTTTCACTACACTGTGAATTATCCCTATTATCTATGTACTGTATGCATGTATGTATGTATGTATGTATGTGTTGATTGATTAATTAATTTGACCAGACATTGGCTTTTTTGGGCAAAAAAAAACTATTATTACTAAGGCTTGGCGTGTTCATTTTAGACCCTGCATGGGGTGCAGCTAAGAATAATGATGTCTTCAAGGTAAAAGGAAGAAATGGGTGGCATATAAAATACTGCACAAAAAAATTAAACATGCTCATTCGAAGTCTGTTTGGCTCATCAGTTCTGATCTGAAATGCATTCTCTCTCTCTCTCTCTCTCTCTCTCTCTCTCTCTCTCTCTCTCTCTCTCTCTCTCTCTCTCTCTCTCTCTTCTTATGCCTTAAATCCTGTTAAGTTTTTTTTTTTTCAAGCGTGTTTATTACAGTTTGATTGCAGACACGGCCATGTGAATTTATCGATCTCCTAATGGCCTGTGAATGGTGGAGTGGCAGTCAGGCGTAAGGATTCCCATTTAACCTCTGCTTATTAAACAGGAAGTGTGCAGGGTAATGGCCTGAACTGGGGAGATGACTGGAGCAGATAGGCAATGAATCTGCATCAGATAGAGGGATGAAGAAATAGATAGAGGATTAAGGGCATGGAGGGTGGAAAGGAGGGAAAGATGGACAGAATGAAAGGCTAGATGGAGAAGGATGAACAGATAAAAGAAAGGAAGCATGCAGTGAAGGAATGAAAGACCATTAAAGAGATGGCAAGAACACCTAGATGGGAATAAGGTGCGTCGAGTCATTAATCAGCCTCAGTCACTGAGCATGAAGGGCAGAACACTAGAACCCACTCCGACACTGAGGACTGCCCCAGTGCACTCATTCACACCCACACAACTGCTTCACAGCAGGAAAAGAATGGCACTGTGTGACCTCTGCAGCAGAGATGCTATATTAAGGCAGAGAATGTGTAAGGCTGAGGAGAACTTGATGTGTGGATATATGCAGATTCGAGATCGAGGTGCAGTTAGCTGCTTAATTCACTGCTTGCTGATTTCAATTGCTGCCCTGGGATAAAGCAACCTGTATCTGCTGGTCTAGAATCATTTTCTCCAAACAAAATCCAAATGGTTGCACATGGTATTATTTATTCAACGGTGTAATTTATTGAAAAAGATTTTAAATTGAATTATGGTAGCATCAAAAAGTAGTCTGAAGTGCTAGTACATTGCAAAAAACAAAACCAACAACAATAAAAGAACACTTATGCCTGCTCTTGAGTCAATAAAAAAAAAAACCAAAATATTATTCGGAGTGTTGTTTTGTAAAGGATGCTCAAGTTGCATGATCTAAATGTGAACCTTACTGACTTCACAGCTTTACTGTACGTTCACACCGCCACCTAATTGAGCTTCTAAACCTACCGGAAGTCATTCATTTTCAATGGAAGCTGGCTTCTCTCAGCTGCAAGGAGCATCAAATCCATCGGCATCGCGTTTTGAGCGTCAATCAGAAAGTTGAAAGTAGCTCAACTTTATGGTAATGAGCTATGAAGCGGTTCAGCGGCAAGCAGCGGCAAAAGCCAGCAACCAATCGGAATATAGACGTCCTCCGCGCTGGCTGATTCCGGAGAAACACACGATGTAAACTTTCGTTCCTACCAAAACATTATTTCAGATAAAATGGAGGAGAAGCTGATAATCGCTGTTGCTGGGTTTCCTATCATTTATGATATGACGTTGTTTGCTTATAGGGACCAGTTACAAAAGAACGAGGCATGGGATAAAATAGCTGGGATAGTTTACATTTTTGTTCCTAAAGTTGAACTTATTTTAACTTGAATGACGCGTTTATTAAAACGCTGTGACATGCGCGAGACGCGGCAAAAGACACAAAGCTCGAGCACACAGTCTAGCGGGTGTTTATATAGTTAAATAGAAAAGCAGTGAAGTGCAATGCAAAAACACCAATCTCATGTGACATTTCATGTTGTGACACTTCTCTTCTCCCTGCTACGTCAGAGCAGCCAAAGCGTCAACAAGCTTCCCCGTATTTTTTGACAAGCGTCCTTGACAGGGTGTCCAGAGCTTCTTTGCCGCTCAAGTCGGCGGCGGTGTGAACCTACAATTACTCTGCAGTTGATACACATTCCACCTATGACGTCATACTTAATTTGACGAATGAAACTGAGGCTGTGAAGGGACGGAAGTCTAGTGCATTAATCTTGAGATCTTTGGTGTCTTTTAGCTGACAAAACAATTAAAATACATAGAATGGGCATTTTTACAAAGACGTTGCACAACCTGAGCGATCAAACACGGAGACATACAACAGTACAACAATTGCTGTAGCCTACTTTCGTCTCTTACATTGATGTTTTCATTTGCGTCCTAATAAATATGCCATCTACTTTATCCAGTCTATATCAGGGGTTTAATACAATCTGGCTCAAAGTCCTATTAGGCTCACATCCAGGACAATAATGCAAGGAACAACCAAATAACAATGTCCTTGAATAATGGATTACAGACCACCATGCCAGGTTTAGTAACACCAACATCCTGCTCGTCTGGGATGATGTAAAGCAGATAGTGTTGAATGGTAACTGTTCTTTATGCTAGCACTGGATGCTGTGTGTATTGTGTATTGTGTACTGTACATTTCACAGCTAAAGCAAATTAACACTTTTTTGGCTGTGGTGCTGTAGATTCAGAAGCAGAACAGAAAATATGTCAAATATTTTTAACAGTATTCTGGCAAGAGAATGCAGAGGTTCAAGAGGAGTTATCCATCATGAAAGTCATTCAGTTCCAGTATTGTTTTTTTTTTTTTTAATGGAACCGAATTAGAATAAGAACTGGTTCTCTGTCTCAGATCTCAGATCAGCTAGTGCTGTTCCTGAGGGAAAGGCTGTACCTAGACCTGTTTGAAGGACATCTGTAGCTGTCAGTGGGGCAGTTAGTGAGCTAGATCTGTCTGAACTGGTCTGTGCTTCTGTGTGGCAGCTCCCAGAGAGAAAGAGATGAATAATAAATGAGTGCGGGAGACAGAGAGGTAAGGAAACACAGAAAGAGAGATTCCTATTGAGTCTGTAGTATGTCTTCAGGTCTCACGGTAACAGCTAAACAAATGTTTTGTAAGTGTCTGCTGAAGCTCAAACCTGTTTACAATAGCATAGTGTGCTGACTCGCTTCCTACTGACTATAGAGGCAGCTGTCTTCTAAAGATGCTATCACATTAGCGAAATTTTGCGCAAAAAAGGGTCAATTGTCTTTGTCAATGGTGTAGTGATGTATGAAGCACAGCTCTCACAGAATCACTATCAAACCAAGCAGCTTTCTTTTGGTCAACGGCAATGCTGCAAATTTGTGTAACCATCTTTAAATGGTTGTGAAATTCACAATCTCATGGATTCCTACTGATGACTGGATTTCGCCTGCAAAATAATTGCCGTACAACAGTAAATGGGACCCCACCCTAACTGTCATGGCACCATATAAGCGCTTTACATAATAAATGACACTAGAAATTTTATATTCACATTCGATTTTAATGTAATCTTTAAACCTTGTAATCTATAAGAAAAGTCTCATAACTTGATCTTCTGTATTTGTCTGAACCCTGTCCCTCCACAATCGACTGCAAGCTTGTACTCATTTGAGTGCAATGCTCACACCTCAATGACCAATCAAAAATTGTTCAACAGAACCAAGTCCCGAACCAATATTTTTTCTTTTTCTATAAACTGTTACACTCGAATGTATGTAATAATATGGAAGAAAAGATCTGTCACCACTTTTGTTTCATCACAACCTTAAATTACATTGTACACTCAAAAATACACATAACTACTGTTTTCAATATTTAATGAAATATAGGTTTTTTAAATTTATAATCAAAAATTCTCCTGCTTTAGTCCTCTATCTTGGATATATTATTCATGGAAGTCATTACAATGCATTCTAGGATTGGCTCATTGGCCAAAGTGAAGTAATCTTAGAATACAATTAAGACTACTTTTTGGAAGTCAGGTGATGGTTTAAAAATGCAATAAAAATGGGTCAGAACAGAGCAAATGTGTCAAGTTGGCAATGAAGTAAACGGAGAGAGAGATGTGTCCATTGTCCATGTGTGTGTAAGAGAAAGAAATACACTCACCTCTCTGAGCATGGGGTCAGATATGGAGCTGAGGTTGACCGCTCCTTCATAAGTCAGGTAGTAGAAGACATTGAGAGCTCTGATGGCCTCAGGTCCCTGCTGCTTGTATCCGAATATCAGATCAATCCACTGATGCAGCTGACAGGACACAAACTCACTCTCCAGAGCCTATACAAACACACAGGAGATAAAACTAATGTCATTCAAGCTCAGTGAAACAACAAGACAGAGAGAACACCCTGCCCAAAAGAACTACATCAGATGCTGTAGGTAAATAAATAAGCTAAATTGGGGGTAGTTAGTGAATAAGACACAGTGAAATACCACATGGCATGACTGCTTAGTGAATTCACCACAGATTGTGATATATGTGTTATTTTTTTATTTTTTCACATGCCCAACAACTCATGGAGAATACCTCAGAGAACGTAACCAAGTAGCATGGGTAACGGGATCTGTCAAAATGTGCTTTCAACAGTCACAAATGACATAATACACACAAATTACAAGCATATGCTTCCAGGACAGAACCACTGGAGCAAAGCAGATCGTCTTACATGAGCAGGACGAGATATCTTTGCTCCTTTGTTTAGTCGCATCCTCAGTGTGCCATGGGGCGTCTGAGAGCGTTGTTGTTTTCGGAGCTATGATTGTTCTTCGACTGTCATAACATCGAAACACAAGCTGTTTCTCTCTTCATTAGCCGCCAAAGGAGGGCCTCTGTTTATGACTGCTCATAAAAAAAACAGCAATTGTGTTAATTTGCTCAAAGCTGTGTGGGCACAAAGGCCTCTAAACGAGCCCAAATGAGTATGAGAAGAGCCTTGATTGTCATTGCTGCCTTGTGTCACATTAATTTCGAGACAAACATTAAGCCCTGCACTTAAACAGCAATTTATATTATTTAAACGCTTACCGGAAGGGTCTTAGCATCACTCATTTAAATGTGAATTCGCTGACAGCTAATTTCGCTTAATTTGCACTCCAAGCTTTCTTAATTAGAACTTTAAATCAGAAGGGCAGTGAGAGATGCTGTAAAATGGGGCATTTTGCAATACGACAACAGGTTTGACAGCAAACTGGTTCAGCTCCTGTGCAATAATAACTTCATGAGTGATATTACACGATAACAAAAAGTTCAGAGATGAAACCTAAAACCTAATTTCTTAAGAAATTAGACATTCTGTTTGTTTGTTTTTAGCTTGCACAGTGTGTATGCTATGGAAATTCACACAAAGGTGAGAAATAATTGCTTAGTTTATAATCAGGACGGTACTCACTACTGCTCACTCTATATTGAAATTCTACATTAATATTGTAAATAATTTTTAGATATTTTTAAATATATTAATTTATATTATTAAAGAAATATTAGATATAGATAATCAAATATTAGAAAAAACATTTAATACATGTAATTTTTTTTATAAAGGGTTTAATATTTTTCTCTTTCATTGTTTTACTACCAATGCATAGCATCTATCAGAAGCACTTGCCTAAAACATGCAGATTTATTCCAGTTAATCTATTTGTCTACAATTTTATTAAAAAGAACCTGTTCCTCTGAGTCTTTGGAGGGATTTTTTTAGTTTATTATGTGGATGGATTGACCCCGCATTGTTCCGCGACTTGTCTGTTTCCAAACTTAATACAGGGGCTGATGGACATTTAATGTGGGCCTCCATCTTGTGTCAATCAGCGAGGGGAAACAAAGAGGGGGACGATGTTATTGGACACCAACTCTCCAGAGGACTACCTTTATGTTAATCAAGGAACTCTAAAATCAGGAATGAGATGGGAACCCCGCTCAGGGAGACCTGACCTCATCAGAGATGCAGAGAGCGTTTGGTAGGGTCTCCTGAGGCAGGGGTGTCACTCTGAACCCATGCTATTTCATCAAAAGAGGAGGGGGAGATGTGTACCTACAACATTAGATTCCTTTTTAAAAATGACTACACCACTCACGTTAACCCAGGGGGCATGTGCGTATATATACAAATAAATGTAAGTGTTTTTGCAGTAAAATGTCAGGTTAAGATGTTTAATATGACAGAAGACTCTTTTTTTTATAAATGTGACTGTCTCTTACAAAGCCAAAGCCAAGCAAAAAGAAAAAAAGTTGTAAAAAAGTTACTGATTTACCGAAACAAAACGAAAACCAAACCAAAAATATAAAGCCAAAACCAAGCTTTTCTTTTTTCTTTTTCTTTTACTGATTGGCCAGTTTACAAAACAAAACACATTTTAAAGATTTCTAAAGGATCGGAAACAATATTAATAAATGTGTGGTGTTGTCTGCCTGTGCAGATTTTTAAAATAATAGTTTTAACAGGCATGACAATTTTGTAATTATTGACTCATTCTGCTGTCGTTTCAAGATTGTATATCTGTTGCAGAATACACAAATAGAAATATTTTTATGAATTGTCTTTCAGAACTTGCTATATAATGGCAAAGAACACAAAAAAGTCTCATAAAACTATAAAAACAACTTTTGGGACGACATGAAGATTATCAATAGAATTTTTTATTTTTTTTTACTGTTCATCATAAAATGCTATCTTATGCCTAACGCTTAAGCCTTTGACAACTTATATATTTATGGTCCTTTTGGAGCTTGACAGCTTTAGTCACTATGAACTACTGTTGTATGATTATTAAAAATTTCCACACAGAAAAATATCAGCATACGGGTCTGGAATGACACGAGGGAGAGTAAATAATAAAAATCTTATTTTTTTTGGGTGAACCATTGCTTTAAATTCATGTATATGTACAAAAGAGGCCCAGGAGTGTGTAAGATGCAGCTCATTAAGACTGCTCATATCTGGAGAGCATTATTGATGTGCCAATTAGTAGATGCAGTATGTCCCATAAAATCCACTGGGAATCATCAGCATTATGGAAATGTGTGTGTATGTGTTTGTGTGTGTGTAGAGGTACTGCCGACTGTGGGGTGAGGTATCACAGCTGCTGGATCAAAAAAATGGATTAAATTTTATTTCAGCACTGCTTTTGTACAAAGGAGAAATGCTATAAACGCAACAAAGAATGAATTTGAGCTTGGCTGAAAACAAAAAGCACTTTGAAAAAATTGTAATGGAATAAATAAAGCAAATATGTAAATTTAACGTGAACAAATGACACCGGAAACTAGCAGATTTAGTAACTTATAATACGGACAAATTTGGCAAAACGGACAAACTGTAAATGTAAAAAGCATATTTGTGTAATGGTAACATAATCTATTCTCTTCTCTAAAGGAACCAAATTACGACCAAGTCTCAACTCTGGGAGTATCTGAAAGTTATGGAAATGTCATTTCCAAAAAACTACTTCAAACTTTAGTTTTATGTGCAAACTGACAAGCTCATTGAGACATAAAACAGCATTGAAGACTTTGTTATAACAGATCTTTCATTTTCTTTTTACAGAGAAACCCTATGGTACACATAGTACTGTTAGACACTAATGATACTTTCAAACATGTCTTTTTACGAGATGGATCTCTCTGAGCTCTTTATGACTTTCATTGACCATTTCCCTGTCTTTAGCAGCCCTTTAAAAGCATTTTAAGGACTTAGAGGTAACCTGTCTGTGGCCATGTTAAAATGTCACATAACAAATCAATCTGGCTGTTTTGCATTAGAATACAGGGCTGTCAAGGGAGAAGGAGTGAGATAGCGAACACACGAGCAGACAGGATTATTTCATTGGCAGCTGGATTGTGCAGTATTGATTAAGAGAGATTATTGTGGCACTAATCATGCATGTGGACTGTGCGATGAGACTATGACACAGTGACAGACAATGCAAATGAAACCCATGAGTCTAATATGGAACAGATTGTGAAACTCAAACTGTGAAATGTTGTTTCAACTCAAATCAATATTTCATGTCTATTTATTTATTTATTTGAGAAGTAGTCGTGTAATAAGGATATCATTCAGTTAGTTGATCTTTAACGCAAAAGTATCCCATTCTGGGCTAAGACCAGGGACATGATGTATAAACCTTGCACACGCACAAAAAAAGCCATTGAAATGTGTGTACGCAATTTTCCATGCACGTATCGGGATTTAGAAAAAAATTAACTAGGTGTAAATGTGCGCACCGTACGGAGACTCTAGACTGTGCATACATACTCTTTTACTGGAGTGAGCGAATTAATGAAGCAAAACAGTATGATTTAAACTCTGTTTTACATCTGATATGATTATTTCATTATTGGAGTTAAGCATGGAAATTTCGTGAAATCTTTTTCCAGAAGTTACAATATTTTCATATGTATTTAAATAGAAATATTTGTAGGGGATGCGCTGAAATTGAACACTTTTCCTATGGAATGATGTGTTTTAATGTTTTAACTACAGCAATGATTGCTTGGTACATGATAATTCCGCTTTGAATTGTGTTCTAAATAGCAGAACTCATGTTCTGAGATAATATTTGCGTGCGAATAATGATCAATGATGCGCAATAACTCCGTCTAAGCAGATGGCTTAGCAACATAGACATAAGGCCTATAATGACCGACACTGAAGGATTCGCTCGGTGATCGAATGGTCCACTGGCCGGTTTGAATAAATCCAATGACAGTAGGCTGTACAACCTCTGCTGCACGCAGGTGTGCTGATGCTGTCCTGCACAGACAGATAGTAGCCGAATGATAACCATTTTCGGGGTCTTCCCAATATTATGAAAAATACTATTCTATTTGAAGGATAGATTTAGAATTAGGAAACGGTAAGATATGCGCATTAAAAACCATCAAAAACAAACAAAACATCCTAAAATGTACGTTTACCTTACAGAAAAAATTGCATATATTTGATTTAAATTTGAATCAAAATAGCCTACTATTTGGCCAGTGGAAAAGATTGAGAATAACTCTTCTCTGAAAAGTATTTTATACGATATTGATTTATTTATTCTAAAACAAGGCAAGGATACTGAATGGTTTTTAGTGATGTAATGTAATGGCACATAGTCCTTATCTCATATTTTCCTAATGTCTTGCATCATTAAACAAGTATCACATGGATGGGAATATGCATAGAAATGATCTGCAGATGATGTTATGTATAGTAAAACAAGGCGTTGTAAGCTCTATATATTCATATTTCGGGCTGGAGATGCCTGTACGCACATTCTTCCGGGGACTGGGTTTTATAAAGGGAATTTTGCGCAGGTTCTGGCGTACACATGGTTTTATAAATCGGAAAATTTTGTGCACACGCAAAAATCTAGCTTTTGTGCGTACGCACACTTTTAGGATAAAATCTACGGAATATTTTATACACGAGGCCCATGATCACATTGTCAGCATTTATTTTACAATAGCAACCAGGTGACTGTACTGACGACAGCATAAATAAACTTATACCATTCTTTATCTACATATTACTTCTTCCACACTACACAAGCAAATTCCTGCACACTGTAAACCGTAATTGTTATTGAGGACACCTGTAATGATAATTATCAACCAAAGGGGATAAGCAATGTCAGGAGAAATGGCGATATGGGTGTGACTATACTGCATTTCTGAAATATACCCGATCACACATACCCGATCTATCGGGATGTGCCCAAAGCCGAATACCTTATTCGGAAAGGCATGAATAATGACTTTAAAATGAATAACAAATTCAATCGAATAATAGAAAATGCAGTCATTCCTTGTTCTTATTAATCAACTGAATAATCAACTAAAATGACAATGTAATAGTTAGTGTGTAATAGCGAGTGAATGAGTAAAATCAATGAATGAAACCGTAAATCCTCACTGTCCATTCTCGTTCGTCAGTGGTTGTATGTACAGTACTGTGTTACTGGGACTGAAAATAAACCGCCTGACCATTCAAAGACCAAATGAGATGTTTTTCTAGAACGTGCAGTCTAGAAAAATGACTGACCTGGAACCACTGATTCAAGATCAAAATCACGGATAAGCTCTGGTAGTTATTACTTCACTTCCCTATATAAAACTAATTCCGTCTGAATAGGCCTAAAGAAGAGCCTATAATTAGAGGTAGCAGAACAAGACCCTGCATCCCAGAATGCATCTGTCTGAGGTGCAGTGGAGAGGGAATTATTTGGATAGCTGTTCAAGAGTGGCAGGGCCTCTAAAATGACTGATTCACTCTGGTTAGAGTGTGAGACGAGCATGTGTGTGTGTGTCAATGGCACACAAAGAATGATTAGAATAGATGGCTGTGTCAATTAACTTCTACTCTGAGCTCCTTAAGTCTATAGAGAGTAACTGATCAGGTAATGATGTATTCTTATTCTGTGAGTGAGTGTGTAGGAGAGAGTGTGTGGTAAATATTACACTGGGAGAAATAAGAGTTTAACTTAAGTCCTCCTGTTTATTTCAAACAATGGTAAAGGTTTAAAATAAGGTTCAATTTGCATTAGTTAATACATTAAAAACTAACAATGAACAACACTTACTTTATACATATTTATACTTTATAAATATTTATAAATTTACTATTGTTCATTTATGTTCTTTCATAATACATCAACTGTCGTTAATGTAAACCTTGAAATGTTAAAAATGTAGAAATTAACATCATGAATGAACAATGCTTTTGCAGCATTTATTAATTTAGGCTAGTTCATGATATCTATAGATTAACTATAATATTAACGAACTGAACCTTTAGCCAAACAGTCAATGGAACACTGAGCTCTACAAACTAATAAAAAAAATAATAATAATAATACATAAATAGCTAAATAAACAAATATATATATATTTGTTATATAAGGGACTAATTATCTCATGACCATAATCCCAATAATTCAGTTTAAAACTAGATTCTGTTTGGGATCAAACTGCTGCTAAGATATTAAAACATTTCGGTTCCACTTTCACTCACAAAAATGCATTTCCCTTTAAAGTTCAGTTACTGTCTTTGATCGGTCATCAATAAGCACATATACATTAAAAAATTAGAGACTGAAAAATTACACTTGACTGTAATGACCTTTTCTGTTTCCAGTGGAATGCATTATTAACCCCAGAAAAGCCCAGGGCAATGTCATACATGAGTATATCATTCTCTGCCTATTACGGCTGGGGTACATGTAAGGTGACCCTGAGAATCCCCAGAAGTTTAACAGGACAGAGTCATATGAAGCAGCAGTAAATTAAGATGCTCTGCTGTTGGTGTGAATGTTGATATCTAGGGTCAGTGATTTCCATGATGGATGCCCTAAACTTGTCGTCCTTGTCGGGGCTGGTTTGAAATGCAGACGGGGTGAGAGTGATTGTGTGTGTGTGTGTGTGAGAGAGAGAGAAGCCAATGAGTTGCACCCATGCTGAAAATTAATTTCTCCATTTATTCACAGGGCATGCTTGAGTGAATGACTGTGAAGGAGAAATCCAAGGCTAAGGTGCATTTCTTCCTATCCCACAACAAACAAACGTGCTAGCATGCACATCAACAGGCTGGTCTTTCAAACAGGAGAAGAGAGGAACTTCTGGAGCCTTGTAAAGTGGGCGAGTGAGTCACAGTATTTCACAGGCTCTGCTCTACTCCCTACATTACATCACACAAGAGGAGGGATCATCATGACAACACAAGCAGATACTGTGCAGACGCATGCACTCTATTCCACTATCAGAAGCTGAAATGGTAAAGGAAACAAACATAGTGTGAAGCGGAGGGAAGATTCTGAGAAATATCTGTCTTCATGTCATCTATACAAAACCGATTAGTAAGAAAGTGGTCATTTAGCTCACATTTAGCTTGATTTAAACTGTACACAGTAAAAGGTTTACACTTTATTTAAATACTAAACTTAGTTTGTCTAGTCTTATACTTGTGATCAAGTGGATTTGGAGTCTCTTTCAGTGTTACTTGAGCAGTATTTATATTATATTATCGTTTTTATTAATATTTTGAATTAGCTTTTATTTTTTATATTTTCAGGGTTCACTTTAATTTGTTTTATTCTAAAATTCATAAAAACATTTATTTTGTTATGTTCTTTTGTTATATTCTTTCTCATTTATGTTAGTTTTTCTTTTTAATATTGATTTAAAATTATTTTTATATTATTATATTATTTATATAATTCAGTTTTCATTTCCTGTTAGTAATTTTAGTACTATACAGTATATATATATATATACACACACATATATACACACACAAACAAACACACGGAACTTTTTGTGCCAATTTTACTAATGTTTACTAATGTTTGAAAATACTGAAAATAAAGAATACTCATAAAAAAAAACAACGGCTTCCGGTTGAAATGGCGGGCTTCCGGTTGAAATGGCGGCGTGAATGGTCGTGTAATCAGTAGCTCCCGATAGTCAGTCAGATTTATCCCCTGAAATTCAATTACTAAACTCGTATTCTGGTTAAAAAATGAGTGGGGGTGGAAGAATGAAAAGTCGGAAAACTTCTAGTAATCAAGCAAAAGGGAATGAACAAAATATAATCGAGGACGCAGGCACTTCACCAGAAAGGGATGGCGATGCGGGGGAAGCTAAGCTAACAGGCGAAGACGAACAGCCTGTGGCCTACGTTGGACTTGAAACTATTAGCAGGCAAATCAGTGATTTGAAAAACGAAATGAAGTCTGACCTGAGATCATTTAAAGAAGAATTCAAGAATAACATGAAACAGGAATTCGCCCAATTTAAACAAGAAATACATGACAAACTCTCAACGAACACCAACGAAATTCAAAAACAGCAAGGCAGACTTACCGAGGCAGAAAAACGCATCGAACACCTGGAAACATGGTCTATCGAAGCGAACGCTGCTCTGCTGAAAACACTTCGAAAGAACAGAGAAATACAAGAGAAGCTGACTGACCTCGAATCAAGATCACGTAGAAATAACATTCGAATCTATGGAATCCCTGATGGCGCGGAGGATGACAGTTCGGTCTCCCAATTTGTGGAGGGGCTTCTCAAGAAGGAGTTAGGACTTGACATTGATCTTCAAATCCAGCGCGCACATCGAGCCTTGCTCCAAAAGCCGAATCCAAACTCGCCTCCAAGATCTATCATTGTTAACTTCCTCCAGTTCGCGGTTAAAGAGACTGTTCTGAAACTGGCCTGGCAAAAGCGGATACAGGTGCTGGGTCGTCCCATTTCGTTCGACCACGACTACGCGACAGAAATAATGCAAAAACGTAAAGCATACAGTGAGATAAAGAAAGTGCTGAAAGAAGAGAAGTTACGGTTCCAGACACCCTTCACGAAAATTCGCATTCATTGGAGTGACGGGACACGGACTTATAATACCCCCGAGGAAGCAGAACAAGATATGATGGGCCGCGGGATCATCAGGAGGTCAGCAGTGAATAGCGACGGTGGAAACGCGGCGAATCCCGGAGCCGATCCCCTCGAAGAACGGCTACAACATTGTATGACTTGGCAAGGCGTTGGCAACAAAGACCCGGAAAGGTATCTACGAGTTCGGCAAAAACTTCAGGAATTCCAACGCATGCCGCCAAAATAGTAGAGGAAATGAGAAGTGTCAAGCACCTTTAGAGATATTAATAATAATAATAATTCAGGGTGTTCCCTTTTATTCTACACAGACGTTGAATTAGTATTTTTTGACTATCAGGGAGGAACTCAACAATTGACTTCACTCGTTTCTTTTCTTTTCGCTGGACTTACAACTTTGGTGAGTAGCATATTTACTGTACAGTAAGTGAGACGCTGCTTCACACGTCTGCGGGCCCCTCCTTCAAGGCCAGCCCCGCATACTTCCAACGGGACTTGTCGGGTGCACAAGTTCACCCTCCTTCTGCTGTTTCTTTTCTCTTATCGCTGTTATTGTTATTCTTTTCTTTCATCACGTTCAGTTTGGGAAGTCCGTTCGAAGTGCACTAACGTTTAAATGTTTTTTACTATGTTCAGAAGTTCACATTTTTCTGGTCATGTTCTTAGTGGGGTATCATACTGTTTATTCATTCAGTTTCATCTTAATATTGAATGAAGATTGTATCACAAAATATAAATGGATTATGCAATCCAGTTAAAAGGGGAAAGGTCTTATCTAAAATTAAAAAAGAAAAATCACAGGTGATATTCTTGCAGGAGACGCATCTTTCGCAGCAAGAACATGAAAAATTAAAGAAATTTGGTTTTAGAAACACTTTTTATAGCTCCTTTAAAAAGGGTCATAGGAGAGGTGTGGCAATTCTAATACCTAACTCAGTCTGCTTTGAATTCTGCAAGGAAATTAGTGACAAAGAAGGAAGATATATTTTAGTAAGGGGCAAAATTGAGAATAAAATGGTCACATTGGTCAACGTATATGCCCCTCCTGACTGCGGTAAAAGTTTTTTTAAGTCCCTTTTCAATGTAGTAGCTCAAGAGACAGAGGGAGTTCTGGTTTTAGGAGGTGATTTTAATGTAGTAATAAACTCAAGATTGGATACCACCAGCCACTCTAATAGGAAAAGACAGATTTCGAAGTGTATTAGGAACCTTTTGGAAGATCTCGGTTTAATTGACGCATGGAGAGATATTCACCCTTTAACCAGAGATTATACCCACTATTCAGCACCACACAAAGTCCACTCACGAATTGATTATTTTTTAAGAAGTAAAGAGGATCGTCACAAAGTGAAAGAATGTGAAATTGGTGTTGCTGACTTATCAGATCATAATGTTATTCAATTAAAAATAGATTTGAACACTCGAAAAAAGAACACATTATGGAGGCTTAACGTAGGAATACTAAATAATAAAGAAATTGTGAAGCAAATAAAAAATTACATAAAGCTATATATAGAGGAGAATGATACAGGGGAAGTTAACCCCATTATTGTATGGGATGCTGCTAAGGCAGTTACAAGGGGGGAGGTGATTGCCATGACTGCTGCTTTCAAAAAAGCTAAATTAGCAACATATGATAACCTAGTCAAAGAATTGCGAGCTTTGGAGCATAAACATAAGAGTAATCGGGACTCAAAGATGCTCAAACAAATGAAAGAAATAAGGGGACAGATAAATGGCATTTTGAAAAGTGAGCAGGAGAAAAAGTTGAGATACGTTAAGCAGTCTTATTATGAATCTGGTCCTAAAAGCACAAAGATGTTAGCTCGTCGACTAAAGAAACAACAGGCATTAAATACAGTCTATAAAATTCAGGATCCTACGACAAAACAATTAGTATATGAACCAGAAAAGATTGAAATTATTTTTGAGAATTATTTCAAATCATTATATTCCCAACCCCCAGCTGCAAATATAGGAAGAATGAAAACATTTCTAAACACCCTAGATCTACCCACGATTGGTTCAACACAGAACAAATTTTTCACTGCACCAATCACAATGGAAGAAGTAGAGAGAGCGATAAGTGGGCTAAAAAACAATAAATCCCCAGGAAGTGATGGCTTCCCATCTGAATGGTACAAGATGTTTAGGGAAGAATTGAAACCAATCTTACTAAGATCATTTAATCAGACCCTCAAAGAAGGGAGACTCCCCCCATCATGGAGGGAGGCTATCATAACAATAATCCCGAAAGAAGGTAAAAATAAAGAACATTGTGATTCGTATAGACCAATCTCTATTTTGAATGTGGACTATAAACTATTTACCTCGATTATCTGTAAAAGGTTTGAAACTTTTTTACCTGATCTAATTGATGAGGATCAAACTGGTTTTATTAAGAGCCGGCAAACACATGATAACATTAGGAGAACATTACATGTTATAGAGAATATTAAAGAGAACCATGAATGTGCCGTTATTCTGAGTCTTGACGCAGAAAAGGCATTTGATAGTGTCAATTGGGCCTTTCTGTACCAGGTGCTTGAAAGATTTGGATTTAATGAAAATTCAGTACAGTGTATTAGAACTATTTATTCAGAACCAACAGCCAGAATCAAAGTTAATGGTCATTTGTCAGCCACTTTCAATCTAAGTAGGGGTACAAGACAGGGCTGCTGTTTGAGCCCCACTCTTTTTGCTCTTTATATTGAGCCTTTGGCCCAAGCAGTAAGGCAAACTGAGGAATTGGGTGGGATAAGAATTGGAGATGGCCATCATGTAATTGAGTTGTTTGCTGATGATGTCATTATTTATCTTAAGGAGCCTGAAACTGCTCTCCCATTACTTATGAACATACTGGAAGATTATGGGAAACTATCTGGATATAAATTAAATGTCTCAAAAACTCACGTTCTATCATTTAATTATTCCCCATCACAACTAATTAGACAAAAATATAACCTAAAATAGGATGCAAAGCACATCAAGTACTTGGGGGTAATTCTAACAAAAGAATATTCAGAACTCTATTGTAATAATTATAATATTATTAATAAGGACATCCAAAGAGACATTGAGAGATGGTCGACTCTACCTATGGAATTCAGCTTGCGAATAGAGGTCGTGAAAATGAATGTTGTCCCGAGATTGTTGCATCTTTTCCAAGCTTTACCAGTAACGATTCCTAAGACTCAGTTCAGGGCTTGGGACAGGATGATTTCAAGATTTATCTGGGAGGGGAAAAAACCTCGAATAAGATACACAACGTTACAGCTAGCAAAAGACAAAGGTGGACTAGCCCTACCAAATCTACTGGAATATTTTTACGCAGCACAAATTAGACCATGTATATGTCTGTGTAACCCTAGCTACATATCGAAATGGAAAGATATAGAGCTTGCAAACCAGAGTTTACCTATACAGTCCCTTTTAGGTGATAAAGAAAAATTGTTGGCATCAAAAAAGAATCTAGATCAAATATCAGTCATTGCACTTGAGGTATGGTTTAAATTAGTTGAGCAGTATAACCTAAAAAATCAGATAAAATTGTTAAGATGGGTGGCATTTGATCAAAATTTTAAACCAGGGACCCTTGATGTAGGATTCAGGAGATGGGTAACTAAAGGTTTGACTGCTTTGTGCACCTTTGTTACACGTGGAAAATTTAAAAGTTTTGCTGAATTAAAAGAAAATTATGGTTTGGAAAAAAATGATTTTTATCGGTATTTACAAATACGGGACTATTTTGAAAGGGAGTTTCAAAAAATGGGTAGTACGGAGCCGAATACACTGGTAGAGTTGATAGTTGATTCCTATACAAAGAATAATCCCAGAATAATCTCTTCTCTTTATCGGGCCATGATGGAGAATAGAAAAAACACATCTAGCTATATTAAGCAGAAATGGGAAAGAGAATTAGAGGAAGAAATTCCAAATGAAGAATGGTATTTTGCTTGCAAGACACTACATACGATTACCTATTCAAAGAGATGGAAAGAGTTTGCATGGAAAAATTTAGTGCGTTATTTCATTACCCCCTAAATTAAAAGTAAACAATTATCTACACCACAATTATGCTGGAGGATATGTGGGCATACTGATGTTGATCATCTTCATGTATTCTGGAGTTGCCCAAAAATATTACCTTTCTGGAACATGGTTTTGATGGAGATCCAAAAGATTTTAGGTTATAAAATACCAAGAAATTTCAATACATTGTATCTGGGAAATAACACACACTCAGTGTTGAGAGGAGATATATATCTTGTTAATATATTAAGTGTAGCATGTAAGAAGAGTATTACAAGGCATTGGTATAAGCCTGACACCCCCTTACTTGGAGAATGGATAGAAATTGTTAAATAAATATTTAATATGGAAGAAATGACTTTTATTTTGAGACTTAAAAGGGACTTATTTCTAAAATATTGGAAGAAATGGATTGAGTACTGCAATGTAAACAATCAATGATTATATGTAAAACTATACTTGCTCCAGAATTGAATGTATACCCCCTGTTCTATTGTTTGCTTCTTTTTTTATTTTCTTTCCCTTCCTCCCCTGTCTTTCTAAATGTTGAAAGCTCGAAAAATGATTAATAAAAACACAGTAAAAAAACAAAACAAAAAAACAACAACATTGTTTTATAATAAATAAATAAATAAAATCTTCATACATTTAAAATATTGACAAAATATAATACACAGATGAAACTGCCGCAACGCATCATGTGAAGGCCAATCCAAGCTTGATTGTTTAAACTGTGGTTGGTAGGCAAAATAACCCAGCACTGTGGAAAAAATTCCCACATTTGGTTGGTGACAATTTTCCCAGCCTGTTAGTACTGACAGTTAAGGTACAGTAGCCACATCAGCACTAGTGATGACAGCGTGATATGAGATGCATTAAGACATGGCTATAGATGTGCTTGAACAGAAAAGAATGCGTGAGGAGATGAGAGGAGAATGCAAACACTGATGACCTCTGACACGTCAGACGTCTGTGGTCTTCATATGGAGACGGGCTGTGGGAAACACAGGAGTTTCGTGACGAAGTTCACTGTAAGACATGACAAACACTCATCCTCTCAGTTTAGATAATGTCTGCTGCTACACGTGTTCGGCTCTTGTGATGAAACTTAAATCAAAGGCAGTAACAAACCTCAAGCTCAACTCAAAGATGGTCATGTGATCTCATCATTACAATATTATGTTGACCTTCAGTTCCCACACAAGGCAACAACACTTAATGGACTCACCCAAAATCCCAGCACACTTGAGTAAGTGCAAAAAGCTGTCATCATATAAATCTGACAAACTACAGGACGCTGCGTTCACGGGTGTATGTCGGTCTTGTGCATGTTTTTGCTCAACTCAAAATGACACTTGTCTCTCAGCAAAGTGCGAGCTTGATTTAATGCGAATCAGTTATCAGTCCCAGCTGGCATGCACAAAAAAATAAAATAATAAAAAAATGGTGTAAGACTTACTTTTAAAGAATTTTCACTTACAAATTGCAAGTAAATTTCACAAATAATTACAAAGAAACAGCAAGTAACACTATGAATTCAACTTCAAAAAATGTTTTAATAGTGTAGACTTCAACATAGTCTAACACTAAAAAAGCTTGTGCTTTAAAACACTTGACTGTTCATTTCACAAATGTTCTAACAGAATACTACACATATTGCCATCCAAATAGTTAGCAAACACAAATACTTGACTATGTGATACAGTACCTCTGTTCCAAAACATATTGAGCCAACACTGTCAGTATCCTAACTGTAAGAGAAACTCATATGTGACGGATGTGGACATTCTAAACAGAAAGTAACTCTACATGCCACACAACTAACATTGTCATATCAAGTAAGATGACATAAATATTAAGTTGTAACCAAGAGTAGACCTCGTTGTACCACAGCATCATGTCCTGGTTTTGGTGCATATCAAATTCTTTTCATCACTCAGCCAATTTCCTACAATCAGCAAATACACCCTGACATTTGTGAAAGCAAACATGCATGCATCTACAAGCTCTGTGATTCTTTACAACAGTCCCCTGTCACTGTGCCACTCTTCAGATCATAAGGGCCTTTCTATCTGGTGCGTGCACATGCTCTCTGTGGATGATCAACTGTCATCTGCATTAGTGTCCTCAGTATAATATGACTTGAGTCTGGTGGCGTGGAACTCAGGAAAAAAACTAGGTAGGTTTCTTTAAGCTTCTTGGAGACGTTGCTGCAATTCTCCTGGATTTAGTCAGTCTCAGTTTTTTTCTTTTTCTTCATGTAATCACAGACAGACTTGATGATGGTGAGATCAGATCTCTGTGTGGAGCATACCGGCAGTTGTCAGACTCTTGCATACAAAAATCTAATTGAATTATTACAATTAATGGCAAAATTAATGTTTGGAAATGTAAACTGATATTTCCTACTGACACACTAGAGCAACAGATATAAATAACTGGCTTAAAAACATTTTTGAGTGAAAATACTAACATGTACAGTACTGCATATATACTGTGAAAATAAACTGGGAACTATTACTATGATGTAAAGTTTATGTTTACAGACTTAATTTTAGTTCAATTACCAACTAGTTGCTCATATTTAAAATGTATACAGTTGTAATCAAAATGTATGCAACTTCCATTACAAATCAGGTGTATTTGCAAAATGTACAGACTTTCAGATCAAATTGTTCAAATGGTCAAATTTCAAAATCAAAGACAATTATTTAAAATGGCTCAACACAACATGTTTCAGGTGGTTTCCCCAAATTCAACTGAAAATGCAACTTTTAATAACTTCCGCAGTCTCAAAATTATTCAACCCCCTTCATGGCAAGCATATATAGTACTTAGAAGAACATCCTTTTGCTGTTATGACCTCCTGCAAATGAGATGTATAACCAGACACCAGCTTCTGGCAGCGTTTTTGAGGAATCTTAGCCCATTTCTCATGAGCAATGGCCTCAGTAATATTCTTCAGTTTGCATGCAGCAACTGCCTTCAAATCAAACCAGAGATTTTCTATGGGGTTCAAGTCATGTGACTGTGATGGCCACTGTAGAATCTTCCAGGACTTCTTCCGCAAACAACCCTTGTAGGAATCTGAGGTATCTTGGGATCATTGTCCTGTTGGAAGGTCCAATGACGCCCAAGCTTCAGATTCCTCACTGACGGCATGATGTTTTCTCCTAGGATTTACCTGATATTTCACTGAATCCATCTTGCCTTTCACACGCTGCAGGTTTCCAGTGCCAGAGGATGCAAAGCTGCTGCAGAGCATCACAGAGCCACCGTAGATAGAGTTATTTTCAGCTTCATTCTTCCTCCAGAAATTCCACTGACCCATTGGGCCGAAAAGTTCAAGATTTGTTTCGTCACCCCACAGAACAGAATCCCCAAACACCTTTGGCTTATTTATATGATTTTGAGCTAATTGGAGCCGACTTTTCTTGTGCTTTTGGGTCAGTAGTGGTGTATGTCTTGGAGTTCTGGCATGCGTTTAGTACGCACCTTACTGTGCAAGCTGAAACCCCAGTGCCTGTTGCAACCAAGTCTTACAGTTTTTCTGAACCTGCCTTCTCAGAAATCTGGTTCCAGCCATTTGCAAACTTTGAACTTGCAAACTATGCTTCCAACAGTCTCTCTAGGATTATCTAATGCTTTCACTATCTTTTTGTATCCTGTTCCTTGTTTGTGAAAGGCGAACATTTTTGGACCATTCTTTTGACATCATCTTTTGATGTCCATTCTGATATTTCTATACATGCAGTCAAACGTGACACTCAACAAACCTGGCCAAATCAAATATTTTGTGTGTTCTAGCTCAAGCACACCTGGTGCAACTAATGAAGCCCTTGATTAGTTGCATCAGGTGTGCTTGAGACAACACCTGTTTTGCAGAATTGTGCTTTTGTGAGGGATTCTATTCAGGGGGTTGTTTCATTTTGAGACTGCAGAAGTCATTGAAAGTTGGATTTTCAGTTGAATTTGAGGAAATCACTTGAAACATTTGTTGTGTTGAGCTATTTCAATTACTTTTGTTTGATTTGTTCATTGCAAACAGCTGAAAGTCTTTAAAGTTTGCCAATAAACCTGATTTGCAATGGGAGATGAATAATTTCGATTGCAACTGTATGTCTGCTGCAATAAATTAAAAATGACAAAAAGTAAACTAAGAAGATTTGCACTTAGTGAATTGAAGCGCATATTTGCTTCCTGTGTTTGCAGTAGTAGTAGTACACTACTGTATGTACTATATGGCAACTACTTCTCATACTAGATAATAGTGAAGCTTAAATTATAGTTTAATGCATATCCAACACTGGTTTGTGATAAAACATGAATATGAATTACATGCTTTCTGTAATTTGCCAAATAACAAAAGTCATTTGGCAACTAAATGTTTTTAACAGTCTCAACTCATTTTCAGTCTAAAGCTTTGGAGTGGTTACCAGCTGTGACATGAGTGTAGTCAAAGGGTATAAAACATGTAGTTTACACAATTTGTACTGCAATAAGACCAGTATGGTACTTTTCCAGTAAATGACCATGCCTGTAAATTAGCTGATGCAATACTAAACAGTAAACATAAATATTAACACCTTTCTCACTCTACTGCCACTTATAGTACATCAACTTCAATGTCAACACATGATAAGCAAGTACTAGTATGTTAGTTAGCATCCCTAACCACAGTTGTCCTCTAGGCTGAAAACATCTTCCTTATAATTCTTGAGGATCTTTTTGAGGTTTATGGAGAGCAACCTGGTCCAAGGTCAATGCACAGTTAAGTGTACAATCACCTGCCACTGCTGCGGTTATATCTGGGTGAATATGTGATGAAGGATTAGTCATGTATTGTGGAATGTTCTTTAGCATGACAGTGGCCAGAGCTGACTTGTTATCTGGCGGGTGGGATCAAGTTCTTAACCTCTCCCTCGACCCTGTGGTAAAAACAACAATCGCTGCTGATGTGAGAGTCGCGTGACATCAGAAAGGGAGGGAAGGCTATGAGACGAGCGGGAGAAGGAAATGTTTTGATTTCAGCAGGGGTCTGTTTAAAATACCCATTTAATCCAACACACATCCTTAAATTTATGTATTTACAATGCTCATGAATCCTGCCCAGTTGAGCACCGTTTAACATAACAGGACCCAGGGAAAAGACAGCTTGGAGAGAGTAGGAGAAACGCATCATTTCTGTTTGTTATTTCTGTATATTTCTGTTTGGTGCTTCTGAAATTGCACATTACAGCTTCAAAGGTGCACTCAGTGTTTTGAGTTTATGTTATGCTGGTCAATATGGTAGTGAAGTAATCTTGGATCTATCTACTCACATCACGCGACATGGATTCAGCATCACACAAAAGTAGTTTTCTAGTTCCCTGCATGCTTTGCATAGGAGTAGATATGGAGAATAAATGTTGATATTAAGCGTTATTTTTTAGTGGGGGGGTTTAGTGAAAGGAAAGACCTGTTAGTGTTTAATGCTGTTATGTTTGACATTTAAATGAGTTTCTACTATATTGAAGTTTTGTGGTTACCATTGTGCTGAAGAGTAGTGCAAAAGTAAACTTGTTCACTAAACATAAATGCAATAAAGTTACGTTTAGCATGTTCTATAGTAGCTGTGGATTTTATCTGAATGAAATTATGAAGTTCTTCTAATGTACTTTGTTGGTTGAAAGTAATTTCATTCAAAATTTAATTTCATTTAAAGTTGTCATAACTCATAAAAATTGACAGAAACAGTTGTTGTTTTTTTGTTTGTTTCTTTGAGCCAACAGATTATTTTGCATTACGTTGAGGAAATTATTTTGCTGTTTTGAGGATACATGGTCGCTCACAAAAATACTATGTACCAATGGTGAGTGCAGTTATTTCTGCAAGCATGCATTTAGCGTGACTGGTGCAGATTGCAGTTTAATTAGCTGTTAATCATCTATACAACATAAATGACCAAGTGTGTGCACCATGCTGTTTACTGGCCATTAGTGACAGATGAGCTAAAGAGTGTAGCAGGCCATTAGCTCTCTGCTGCATGTGTCTGTCTCTGACTGAGTCTGCGCCCTCATTACAAATGTAGCCCATTGTAGCAGAGTAGAACAGCTGCCATCCCCTAATGCCAGCTATAAGTCATCAGCGGTGCTCATGCCCACTTTACACACACACGCACACGCACACGCACACGCACGCACACACACACACACACACACACACACACACACACACACGCGCACACACGCATGCACGCACAAGAGATAGAGAGAAGATCATGTTAATGAGAGGTTTCTGGGATGTAAATAACTGCTGACAGAGAGCGGTAAGAGATCAGAGCATTTTTTGGGATTATGAAAAGATCAACTGAAAAATCTAATTACTGGAAAAGAGGATAAAACCTGTGACTTAACTTGCAGAAGAGTGTCTGCTGAGCTTCACTTACAAGATTCAACACAACATTTATAGACACCACAGCTAAGCGTAGAGCACATGGAACCTTATGATTCACACTTTTTTTCTTGCACTAACAAACAGTCAATAACAAGGACTGATCAAAAGAGAAAGATCAAATTGTCTCAAAGCGAAAACATATCTGATATATGTAGACTGATACAAATGTACCTAGGTCAGAATCTATTCTCATGAGCACAAAACTCCTTAAAATTGCCCCTGCACTATCAACAATAGTTTTATTACTACTATATTTTTGTATAATATTATCACATTTCGAACAATGATTTATTGGCTAACTTATATTATAAAATTAGGCTACAATTAATAATACAGTAAAGAATGAGTAGATGTGTCCACACTTTTGCCACTTTGAAGGCAGAGTTAACCCCAAAAATGTAATCCTGTCATCTTTTACTCGCCTTTTATTTGTCTTCAGAAAAAGAAAATAGTTTTAATATTTGCTCGTAATTTTTGTCCATCCAATGAAAGTACAAAAAGACACAATTTAAAGTAATTCATTTGAGTCAAGCAGATTAATGTAAGTTGCTTTACATGCAAGAAGAAACCTTGTGTGTTTTTGTGTCAAGTAAGCACCTTAGAACTTGTGTGTTTACTATATTTGATGTGCTTTATCTATGCGTGTTGCTCAATATTGATTTATGAATAAAACGCTAAATTAAATCAGTTCAACACAGATTTGAAGTTATGCGTCACTTCAGCACACTTTGATTAAACTGCTTGATTCATATGGATTACATTTACACTGTCTACTTGTACTTTGGTTTTGGCAGTGTGAGATTATATATTATTAATAAAATTTAATATGATATTTTTAATGTTTTGAAAAGTTTAATATCTTCATAAGCATTTATTTGAACAAAATTACTTTAAAAATGAAATAATTTGAAATATTGTTCCAATTTAGAATAACATTTTTTTCTTTTAATTTCTTGTAAAAAATGTAGTTTATTCTTGTGATAGCAAAGCTGAAGAATCTCATGTCATGTAGACATATTACAGGCTACAATCTGCCCCTGAATTTAGTTTAGATTGTGTCAGAAGATTTGATGCACTGTACAGAAGCACTGCCATGCACTTAGCTGGCAGGCAGAGTCTGTGATATAAGGCCAAATAATACAGAACGGGTGTTGCTCACAACAGTACAATTATTTTCCTATAGCACATTCACACATCAAATAGCATCGGATAGCGATCAAACAGCTAAAGTCTGTGCAACCCTATACACGGAGTGTGAATGTCTGTGTGCAAGTCAGAACAGTTACATTGGATGAGGGGGTTTGTGTGTACTTGTTTAACTTACATTGTGAGGACCAAATGTCCTCACAAAAATAGTAAAACCTGAGATCTCCTTGACCAGTCCCCATGAGGGAAAATGATTAATAAACATACTAAATTATGCTTATTTGAAAATGTAAAAAGGTTTCTGTGATGGGTAGGTTTAGGGGTAGGGCTAGTGTAAATGGACTGAATATACAGTTTGTCCAGTATAAAAATCATTATGTCTCTAGTCCCCATAAAGATACCGGAACCTAACGTGTGTGTGTGTGTGTGTGGGTGACAGAAAGAACTGAATGAAAGCGTCAGACTAATATCATTGTTGTAATTATCACCATAAAACAGGTCACAGGACTTTCAATGGATGGACAAAAAAAGATAAGAGAATTTGGAAAATATCTTAATTTGTGTTAAGACTGGGTTTAGATCAACATGAAAGTGAGTAAATTATCTCAGAATTGTAACAAACCCTTTAAAGGTGCATTGTGTAGTATTTCTGAGGATCTATTGACAGAAATGCAATATAAGATCCATAACTATGTTTTCAGTGGTGCATAAAGACCTTGCATAATGAAACGTTATGTTTTTATTACCTTAGAATGAGATATTTATATCTCCATAACCGCGGGCACCCCCTTCTAAGGTGGTCGACATATTGTGTCTTCATGTTTCTACCGTAGCCGACAGCGAACAAACAGCGCTACAGAGCGCGTTTCGTCACTAGCTTGAAAAATTATTTTTTCAGTGGAGTATAAAGACCTTACTTAAATGAACCATATAAAATGAGCAGTTTATATCTACAACCTTAAATCAGAAAAAAGTTGGGACATTTTGTAAAATGCATTAAAATCAAGAATCTGTGATTTGTTAATTCTATTTAAACTTTTTTTAACTGACAAAAGTTTTCCAATGTTTTCACTGACCAACATAATTGTATTTTGTAAATATGAACAAATTTTGATTTTGTTCGCTGCAACACACCCCAAAAAAGTTGGGACAGAGACATGTTTACCACTGTCACGTCACCTTTCCTTTTAATTACACTTTTTAATCATTTGGGAGTTGAGGATACTAATTGTTGGAGTTTTGCTAGTGGAATATTTGCCCAATCTTGTCTGATACAAGACAGCCGCTCAACAGTCTGTGGTCATCGTTGCCTGATTCTCCTTTTCATGATGGGTCATACATTTTCCATAAGAGACATATCTGGACTGCAGTAAACAGACAGGCACCTCCCTTCTATAGTGCAGATAGTCTAGAAACCACTCAGTAGTAGCACGTGCAGAATGAGGCCTGGCATCGTCTTGCTTCCCAGGAAAGATGTCGTCTTGATGGCAGTTTATGTCTCTGTACAATCCAAATATATGCCTCCATGTCAATGGTACCTTCACAATAATTCAAGTTACCCATACCGTTTGCAATGATGCACAGGACAGATACCAGGACAGATGTTTGCTTTTGCACCTGTCGCTGATGAAAGTCTGGTTGGTCCCTTTCGTCTTCGGGACTGAGAACTCGATTTCCATTTTCTCCCAAAAACAAGCTGAAACATGGACTCATCAGACCACAGCACACATTTTCCACTTTCTTCTAGACCATCTGAGATGAGCTCAGGCCCAGAGAACTCTCCGGCATCTCCACATAGAACTGATGTAAAGCTTTCTCCTTGCATAACAGAGATTCAAGTGGCATTTCTTAATGCAGAGTCAGACTGTGTTCAGTGAAAACGGTTTTCCAAATTACTCCTGAGCACATGTGTCTGTATTTGACAGAGTAGCATGATGGTATCTTGTGCAATGCCATCTGAGGGCTCAAAGGTCACGCACATTCAACAGAGGTCTACTGCCTTGCCCAACACAGACTGAGATTTCTCTGGATTCCCTGAATCTTGTGACAATATTATGTATGGAAGATGATAAAAGACATACATTCTTTGCAATCTTGCATTGAGAAATGCAATTTTTTTTAATTGTTTGTCAATTCTCTCAAGATATTTGGCACAAAGTGATGAGGCATGACCCATCTTTGCTTAAAAAGACTTAGAAACACTTTTACACCCAAACACGATACCCTCAACTATTACCAATTCACCTGCTCATTGTGGACTGTTTCAAAAGAGTTGGATAATCTAATTTGGATAATCTTTTCACTTCTATTTTGTCTCTGTCCCAACTTTTTTGGGGTGTGTTGCAGCCATCAAAATCAAAATTTGATCATATTTACAAAATACAATTATGTTGGTCAGTGAAAACATTGGAAAACTTTTCTTTGTACTTTTGTCAGTTAAAAAAAGTTTAAATAGAATTAACAAATCACAGATTCTTGATTTTAATGCATTTTACAAAATGTCCCAACTTTTTCTGATTAGGGGTTTTATATACATCGTGGATCCCCTTACATTGAAATGCGCCAACATGTTTCTACAGTAGCCCTAAACGGACAAATGCGTTTTGTTACTATGTTGCTCTTCGTGCAAGGAAGCAAGCTTAGTTCAGTGAATAAAACACTGACACAATGATGAACAAGTAAAAATAATATTCGCAATAATAGTTTTACTGAATAATTAAGTAAACATAATTTCTTAATTTATCCTTCTAAAGAAACCTCATTGCTAAACTGGCTACTCTCTGCTGTCTCAGACGATGACATATTTTCCTGTCGGCCACCGTAACTTCTGTTGGTTGCAATTCGTAACCTCACCACTAGATGCCGCTAAAAATCACACACTGCACCTTTAAGTGTATCAGTTTGGAAAGTGAAAAAAAAGTTGATTCAACAAAAAGAAAATCGGTCAAGCTTTTATATGACAATTTCAGAACATTAATAATGAACTTTGCTTTTCAAGTTCATATAATGTAATATGTTATAATGGTAAATGTACAGCACTGTTGGTTAACAAGGATGGTATTTCCATTACATGCCTGCCCATTTACTTAGATCATTAGTAAATCTTCACACTGGACCAAGTCAATCAATCCGTGTTGTGTCTCTCTGTGTCGCTCTATCGACCTTATTCCTACGCCCCATGATGCTTTGCGCAAATTATGGGTGTAACTTCCGTTAAGCAGTAAACAATCAGTGGAAAGGCTCGCTCTATAAAGGCAATACGATAAAAAAAAGTTTCACAATGAGATAACATTAATCTACACACTCATTGAACATTAAAAGGAAATTTAAAAGTGTAAACGCATCAACAAGGTACTTTCAACCATGAATAACCCCAAAAGCACGATTCTTTCCACAGCAATAACAGACGGGTTAAATATCACTGTAGTAATATCTGTATTATGTAACATATGTTGCCTTAATCAAAAATGTTCATTAACTTCTGCATTACATGATACCATTTCAAAGTGATTTCCATCATTCTGACAGATTATAAACAGTATTTACCTGTGAAAACAAACCTGGAAAGAGACATGAGGATTTGAGGAGAAAAACATTATTCTAACATAGTGAAAGTGAAAGCAAAAGCAACACAATATCAAGACAGTAAAATAAACCAGCGCTGGGGAATCTGCAGATACTACTGAGGATGACAGCTTATCCTGAAGATATACGAGCTTTGACAATAAAGGATCTCAAGTCACCATTAATCTGCACTTATTACAGGTTACAAGCTGTCCATGCAGTTAGTTTAGATTGTGTCAGACCACTTGACACACTGCGAAGAAGCAATGGCATGCTATTTAAGTCTGTGATATAAAGCAAATTAATGCAGCACCGGTGCTGCTCAAACAGTGCAATCAGTATGCCTGTGACTACTAATGTCCTATAGCACATATACACACATCAAAGAGCAACCAGCAGTTCACCTGATAGTGATCAAACAACTAAAGTCTGTGCAACCCTACACAAGGACTTAGTGAAAGTGTGTGAACATCTATGTGCATGTCAGAACAGTGACATTAGATGAGGGGGTTGTGGTTGTGTGTGTGAGAGAGTGAGAGAGAGACACACACAGAAAGAGATGATTAATGGGAGAGTCAGATTGATATCAGAGTTGTAATTATCAGCATAAAACAGGTCACAGCGTCAGCACACACACACACACACACACACACGCATACACACAAAGAGAAAGACACTCTGGCCATAGCAACTTGTAATCATCACTTTAACCGCAATTTAATAAGGGAGATAAAGAAAGATGGAGAGAGACAGAAAAGAGATGGAGACAAAGAGTGAACGTACGAGTCGGTTGATGCGTACGAAATCCTCAGGACTCTTGGCCCAAGGCGGCAGCTCCACATCTGACACCACCGTCCCATCATCCATCACTCCCAGATTGTAATTATTGGAGTTGACAAACATCTCTGGGAGGTAATAGAACTCAGGGATCAATTCCTGTGAGAGAGACAAAAAAGAAAAGAAAAGTATTTTTAACTACACATTAACGCAATGATTTTGACATCACCAAATTAGCTATATTTCCACTGATTCAACACTTCAAAAATGTATTCATTAAATCTCATTTAATAATTAATTCCAAACATCAAAAAGTAAACCGGAAAGAAATGTTGTTTACTGCCTAATACAGATGAATCCAGTGTCAAGTATTTTAAAGCATACTAGATAGCTATACAATATAACAGCTCATTAAACGGGAATCAGGGCGGGAGGAATCAGTTATTTCTACTTTGAATCTGTAGCCTTTAATCTGTGCCACGCTGCAACTCTGAATGAATGATCCGGTTGGAACTACTCCAGTTTAATATTTTAAAATCCTCAGAGAAAGGGCGACTGCACGTCATCCTAATAAAGAACATCAAAACAGCAGTGCAGAGGTACACTGCAGTCAAAGCATGGTAAATATCACTAAACCTCTTTCTTCCTTTGTGACACGCTTGGGCGTTACATTGTTTTAAAAAGTGGTGAGGAAAGTTAGTGACATCATGAAATCACAAGGTTAAAGCTTTTGAATATTATTCAGGTTATACAGAAATAATTAAAAATGATCTTTTACTGTGTAACTACAGTGTTTTCTACGGTGGCCGAGAGGGGCAAAACAAATCACAAATATAAAAACAAAATAACAAGTCAGAACACACAACGACAATTCAGAAAACAAAACAACAATTCAGAAAACAAAACAACAATTCAGAAAACACAATAACAATTCAGAAAACACAACGACATTTCAAAGAAAACAGAAAAGGTAGGTACATTTTGAGAATGGCAAACTAGTCCCTGATTGGACGAGACACCTGTCAATCAAGCTTTACAGGAATTAAGAAATTTGTGATCAACTTTGTTTTGCTAAATGCGAAAATGGAACACATTAAACATTACTTTGAAGAAGGAAATTCATATGCCGTGATTTTGGACATGCTGGCGAAATACCACGATATTAAAACTAATTACAAGATTACTAAAAAATATTTACATGCGCTTCGTGAGGCACACACACACATTTGCACACACACGCAAGGTCTCTCGCTCTCTGCCTCTCTGCCGTGCACTACACGGTTTGGAGCTCACCAGTTTCTAAGTTTCTCACTAGTTTCCTCCGAGTTTCTAACTAATTTGCGGACATCAGGGAGCCGCTATCAATATGCGGGGAACTTCCGGGAGACTTTGGATGTCTGCATATCACTCCATGGGACCGAACTATCTTTGGCATGTTGATGGGTGCGATAAACTTAAGCCATTTGAGCACAAGCTCATTTTAATGTTGTGGTATGCCAGCATGTCCACAATCACGGCATAAGAATGTCCTTCTTCAAAGTAATGTTAATGTGTGTGTTCCATTTTGATCACAAATTTCTTACTTCCTGTAAAACTTGACTGACAAGTGTGTCGTCCAATCAGCGACAAGTTTGCCATTCTCAAAATGTACGTACCTTTTCCGTTTTCTATGAAATGTCGTTGTGTTTTCTGAATTGTTATTGTGTTTTCTGAATTGTTATTTTGTTTTCTGAATTGTCAATGTGTTTTCTGAATTGTTATTGTGTTTTCTGAATTGTCATTTTGTTTTCTGAATTGTCAATATATTTTCTGAATTGTCAATGTGTTTTCTGAATTGTTATTTTGTTTTCTGAATTGTTATTGTGTTTTCTGAATAGTTATTGTGTTTTCTGAATAGTTATTGTGTTTTCTGAATTGTTATTGTGTTTTCTGAATTGTCGTTGTGTTTTCTGACTTGTTATTTTGTTTTTATAATTGTGATTTATTTTGCACCTCTCGGCCACCGTAGTTTTCTGATCAATTCAAGTGCTCAAAAATAGCACATCAACTTAATTCCAAGAAGAAAATGAATATGCCTGTGTTTCTATAAAAGGGTATGAAACCAAAGTATTTACATAAAAGTATAAATTCGCGACTTTCCGAAATGGGCTCTAGTCAAGCTCATGCACTTACACATTATTATATTATGATTATTTACACAATGGCAAACAGAATTCATAATAAGGTAGAAATAGAGTTAAAGTCACGGTTAAAAAATATCGGCCATCAAATTAAAATGGTTAACTTGTACTTGGTATCACCCTGAATTTCTATTTCATTCCACTCTTCTATTCATCTGTCTCTCTGCATCTTATTATACCTTATACATTCATATACACACTCACATATACACACTCGAGCTAGAAGTGTTAAGTTAGCACTAGGAGGATAAACAAGCTCTTGCTCTGCAGAAACAGTTCTCCCCTGGGAGAACTATCTAACTGACAGTCTATCACACAAACTGTATCACAGACTGGTATCTGAACCTACTGAATCATGCAAAGGTTAGAGCATAACTACATAGTTAATGTTTCAATGTAGAAGAATAACATTTTAGGCCTAAATTTAAACATTCTTACAAGAACAAATTAAAATATAGATGCAAGCAGCCATTATCGGGGCCAAGAGTAAAGAAGACAACAAACCAAATGCAACAATGATCAATTAAAGACATTTAAAGATGATTTTAGGCAAAAAAGGTGAAAAAAATCATATACACAGTCACTAATAATATGATTTAATAATTTGTCACTTTTGACCAATTGGTGGCGCAGTTACGAAATTGATGTGGTGTGGTCAGAGTGAGGTGACAATGACACCTACTAAGTTTGGTGTCAATGTGTCAATGCATTGCAGAGATAAAGCCTGAATAGTTATTTTGGCATCATGCCTCAACTTTGTTGCTGCAGTGCACGAAAACGGTTTTGTCTAACGACACAAAATCCATAACATTTTGTCGGCACGGTCTGGAGATAAGATTCGATTTTGGTGAAAAGTCTAGGTCTAGGAGAAGTTCGAAAAAGTAGGTTTTAAAAGAAAATAAAGATGACGGACAGGAAGTTCGGCTGCCTATGGCAAAATTGGTATCTATGGTTTTGGCATAACCCAAGGAATCTATTAAGACCAGTGTCATTACAATAAGTAAATTTATTCAAAAATTATTAGCATTTTTGGAAAAAAATTTATAACGTTGAAGGTGGCGCTGCCCGGAACTTTGTACCTTGAAGTACTTTCAAGGCATGGTACCGATGACTCATACAGACTTTCGTAACAATATGCAAATGCGTTCATAAAGTATAGCATTTTATATTAAAATACTCTATTGAAGTCAAAGGCAATTTCATATTTTGGTCTAGTATAGTGCCAACAAGAAGCACAGTCCCATTATTGTTTTTATGTATCTTTAGAGGGAGCCCATACATGTGTGTGTCAAATTCACTGAAAATATCTCATTTCGTTTTGGAGTTATAGACATTTTTTATGTATAAACACATAGAAGATTACCCACACCTGACTTGTTTGCATTTTCTGGCCACTTACTATTAATATTTTGACATTAGGGCATTAGCATAAGGCCAACGACCTATGTTTCTGAACTTCCTACGGTGGTTTTGTCTCGATCGGTCAAACGGTATCGAAGATATTGGCAAATGTTTTTTAAGCTGTAAATCACAGCGCTACACAAACCCTAAGGCGAAACCTAGCATGTTTGGTATCGTTGAACTCGGCAAGTATTCCGAAATCTAAGGAGATGAGTCCCGTGAAAATAAGTCAACCTCACCTAGAGTTAGAAGCATTTGAAAATGTAATTTTACCACTAGGTGGCGCTGGTTCGAAACTTCTCAGGCTCCTTCAGGGCATTGTACTGATGACCCATACCGAGTTTCGTAACGATAAGTTCATGCGTTCAGAAAATACCGAATTTTTGGTACAAAATTCTAAATGGCCGACGCCTAAAAAGGACGATATGGAAAAATTGGATATCAGTCGACTCAGCATGATACCCTGAATCGGAGACAATTTTTATGATTTTTGGACAAAATATTCATAAGTTATAAGCAAAAATAGCCATTTTTCGTATCTCTGGACCAGTAGGTGGCGCTGCGCCAAAACGCAACATGTAGCCTCAGGTCATGCTTGTGATGACATTTACCAAGTTTGGTCTGAATACGATAAAGCGCTGCGGAGATACAGCCTTATGTCTGTTTTCGCAAGCGCTACGTAAAATTAGTTTGCACGGTATTCGAGAACAGTTTGACGAATCAACATGAATTCCATAACTATTTGTCTGCATGGTGTGAAGATGATCTTGTTAAATTTTTGTATAGGCGCAACATCCTAGGAGGAGTTCGAAAAAGTAGGTTTTTCATGACGGAAAGAATTTCTAGCCCTAATGGTTCAAAACTTATTAGCATAAACGTGAGTGAAACTTTAGACAGTTGGTGGCGCTAGACGGATTGGGATTAGGACTACAAATTTGCTATGGTGACAGTTTAGATTATCTTCTATCTGTGTGCCAAATTTCATAACTTTCCTGCAAGCGGTTCTATGAGCTGCCATAGACTCCCAAAACGGAAGAATAAGTATAATAAGAACGCCAACGATTACAATAGGTGCCTCCGCACCTTCGGTGCTTGGCCCCTAAATATATATATTTAATATAACATAATACAGATAGAGACCCTCACTTTGAATGCTATGTATATACAACACAGCTCCTCAGTGCATTTCTAGTGGTCAATTAGGTGAGCAAACAAATGGTGGAAGTTCAAAACTAGCCTCCTGCCTTGCTTCTTTTTGGTCCTCTCTTTAAAAACCGAAGTCTTTAAAACAAAAAGGTCACAATTTTACAATGGCACCAGGCGCCCTAAGGTTCATGTATGGAGTCTGGCGTAAATTTGGCGTCTTCACTGGCGGCACGAAGACCCAAAACCACTTAACCAGTGGTGGGGGAGAGAGAGAGCGAGATCGAGGGTATGGGAGGTGCTATTATGTGCAATGGCCCTTGAGCAGAACTGGTCAGAGGGCAAAACCTGTGATCCAAAATCCTGTCCTGCTGTGGGTCAATAGAGAATGGTGCCCCTGGGCCCCCTCTTAGGTCCTCTCTGATTCCCCTGAGGGAAAATTTTCAGTGTCCGCATTGCTTTCAGCCTAGTGCACGGGGGTCGAGGGAAGGAGGTTAAAGGTCAGGCCAGAGTTTGCCTGGCTAGAGACAGACAGGATCATGGCTTTACGGAATTATAGCTCTCTTTAGCCTGGACACAAAAACTGCTAAAGGCTTTTCACCCCTTAGTAGAATGAGGGGGTGTTTCTAAATGTGGGGGACTGCTGTGCTTTTTGTTTTGTTTTTAAGAAAAAGGGATAACAGCATGGCAAATTGATACATTATTACATTTGAAGGCCCTTTGCTTCTCATTTGCACTTATCAAACCTTTTTTGCAAGGTTGAGCAAAGTAAAGCATGTTTGAAATGTTCCACATCTTCAAAGTCAAATAAACTGGTGGTGATTTCGAGGTTTTTAGTCAAGTCCTTGGCTCAGTTTTGATGTGTGCCAATCCTGTTACACTGATCTACAGTGACAACCTTACGCAGAAACCAAACTGGGTTTTGAGTAAGCTTTCGATATCAAGTGTGACCATGTAATGTGAGCCACATGTCTTTTTATCAAACGAGTACAATCAGCCCCCGAAAAAAGGCCAGCATGCAACGAGCGTGCTAACAAAATGGCTGTCTGTTGTAATGAATATATCAAGAGGTCTGGACATTTGCTGAAGTCAATGCAGAGCACTTTAAGGGCTTGAGGGGCTACAGTGTGCAGTTGGGATTGCTGTCTGACTTTGGTTTGGGGCCGAACGACAAAAGGTTCAGCTGAGGGTTAGAGTGTTATGAAGGGTTTCGCAAGGGAGAGTGTAAGGGAGGAAAGGGGGAAGTTCGAATTCAAGATTAGTTAAAAGCTTTGATCAAGGACCCTTGACGCTTTCATGGTAGCATGACATGGATTGCTTGTGACCGTACATGTGCTAGGGCCAGTTTTTATGGAGAGGTGATGGGGGCAGCCGGGCAGAGAGCTGCAGTGTCTCCATGACGACTGCCCTCACACCAAGTCCCAGCAAGCTCCGGTTACAAAGAGGAAGTCAACTCACTACAGAAACGTCTAATCATGTAATAGTCTCCACATTTGTGAAAAACAAAATATCAGTGGAAGACGAAAACCAAATCCAGGCCAGGGACCGGCTGAACCCCGGCTGAGAAGAAATAAGCACAGCTTTGTGCATGTGTATAAATATGGATGAGTTAATAAAATTACACTCAAAGTAAAACTATGAAGCATTTCTATAGTAATATGACAATTCATCCATACTATACGCATGTGCGTCGACATGCACATACATGGACGTACCTTTACGTCAGATGTGTCCCTCTGGCAGTTTCTCCAGGCTCTGGACACTGAGGAGAAAGTGCGATCTGCATGGTCAAATTTCCCACCTTGGAAATTCAGGAAGAATGTTGTGAAAGGCTCCTGAGAATAAGAGAGAAGAAAAAATTCTTACTTTCCACACACATTAATGCTAAAACGAGTATTAAAAACTCATGTTAGGACCTAAAACAACTACAGGGCAAATTCCACTGAACAAAGATCATGTATTTAATAACTACGAGTCTACTTTGATCAATATTTAGCCTCCAATTTGGACATTTTTCAATGTGCAACCCAGTCAGTATCTCCTATTTAGCATAGATTCCTGCTGTTCATAATAAAGCCATATACAATATGATCCTAATTTGTGTGCACTAAATGACATCCTCCTCTCCAAAAAAAGGACCTGAATGCTAAAGAAACCTGTTATTAACCCCGGGCAGACAGTAAAGCCTTTACAAGTGCATTATTTGTTCTTTTCTAATCATGCTTAATCTTGTTTGTGCAGAATCAATAGGTGGTTCTTTTGAAACAATACCTCCCCGATGAAAAGGATGCAATTATAGTGAATAGCACCCCGGTAGGCTACACCATGAAAGAAAAATATCCTAATTACGCAGAAGCTTTTGGGTGCTTGACTGAATTTAACGCCCTCCTTTTCTCTGTCAAGAGCCTCGATATCACGAGGTTGCTGATTTGTGCTATGGTACATGAATTAGGGTGTTTGGTGAAGTGGATTTGGGATAAGCCTGATAATAATGAGATGGGATCAATACAATGGGCCAACAGGGAATGGCAATGAAAGTGAAAAACTGTAACAATTACAGAGATGGCCAGAAATGGGTTAGTGACCTCTAGTCCTCTCTCTTTGTGTGCAAAATTTATAAGGAATATGTGAATAGACTATACATTAAAAATAAATGTGAAAAATAAAACACAGACACATTTTAAATGAAGAGTAACTGCCACTGTACAAAGGCTTTGAGAGTTGTAGAAGATTATGGGACTTCGTTACTATAAAACTAATATAGAACTGCTTTTATTGTACTAAACTATGCTTGCTCAAAATATTGTTATAAACCATGAAGTATTTTTCCTCCGGAGTGTCACGTCTTTGTTCTTTGCAGATATTAGAAGACAAAGGATGAAGGGAAGATGAGCGATGTGTTCTGAGTTTGTTAGTATGCAGATAAGGCCTACATTTCAATATAACAATAAATCAACCTGACTGAGCACACACACATGCCCAATTATAAACAACAATTAGTTGCAATGTGTTTCACAACCGATCACGATGAATGTTTAGCATTCTCCTGCAGCATGAAGAGCACAGAGTCGCTGTCTGTTTTAAACCCCTTTAAAAGTGGCAAATCATTTGGACGATTATGATCATGTCCCATTTATTCATCCTACACAAACAGATTATGAAATAAATAAACGTTAAAAGAAGTCAAATAATGCACTGACAAATGGGACACTGACAGGCTTTTCTCTCTGATGCTATAAAAAAAGATTTAAAAACTGGTACTGGAGCATTTTGTTTTGTGCAGTTTGGTGTCAGTTGGAAAAACTGTTGTGCTTGATATCTGCATGTGACAGTGTGATATTGTGTGTGTGTGTGTGTGTGTGTGTGTGCAACTTACAGTCCTGAGTAGCCACATCTGAGTAAAGCTGGAGGTGGAATAGTGTGTGCCGTAGTGGAATTTGGGCACCTGATCGTCCTCCCATGATTCAAAACGTTCTGAGAAGAATGCAGCTCTCTTTGGGTTGAGTGCACCAATGGGCTGTAATTTGAAAAGACAACATTCAAGAAACAAAGCAATATACTGTGAAGTTGTATGTAAGAACAAGAACCACAGGCATTAAATATGAGAAAATTAATGTTGGGGTGGGGGTTAAATACTAATTTAATAATGACAATAATTTATGTAAATTAATTTACTGCAAGTGTTAAGTTTAATCAACAATAGATTAATAAATAATAGGATATTTTAAAGATCAATATCTGTGTGAAGCTGTGAGTAATTACCTATATACACTTTTACACAACTATATTTACTATATTACTAACAGTAAATGATGCATAATTACAAGCAACTAATCCAAACTAAACCCTAATCCTAACTCCATAGTAAGTACATGTTGCTAATAAATATTACTCAGTTATACTTAGCTGTATAATTACACTGTAACAAAGAAACCTTAAAATAAAGTGTTGACCAAAAGAATTGTGCCCATTTACACTTCCATTGAGGGCAAAGCAGAACTGTGTCAGTCACGTGATCCATTGGAAATTACTCTAATATGCTGATCTGGCTCTGAGGAAACATTTCTTATTATGTTTAATGTTGAATACGGATGTACTGCTTAATATTTTTGTGTAAACAGCGATACAAAAAAATTCCAGATTCTTTGAGAAATAGAAGATCAAAAGAAAAAAAATCTACGTAACTTTATGCATCCTTGCATTATTAATGGTGTTAACCATTAATAATAAAAGTTATTTTCAGAGTAAGGCAAGGGAGATCATGAGGAAGTTCAAGGATATGTGGCATTCATATATGACTTAATACTAATACAATCCTGTCCTGCATTGGATTCTATCAAAAGTATTGATTAGCTGCTTTAATTTATTATTGATCTGAAGAAACCCAGCGTATGGAAGCAGGCCATTATTTAAATGCTCATTTATATGTATTGTTATTACCCTGCTGAGTCTTTATTACTCTTGAAAATGACTGCAGCTCTCTGTCTGTCTCTCATTCCTTAGTTTGATCAATAGTAACGGAATGATGAAGCTCCTTGAGTGAGAGTGGGCAGGACAGATTGACCATCTCAATCTATTTCTCATATCATAGCTCTGTAATGAGGGCCTACAGCTGTTTTTCTATTGATCACAATGGTGCTAGGACAATATGGGTGTGAAACCTGCGGTTGTATCTTTTAATGCTCCACTGTGCATATGTGTCCATGTGTGCCGGCATTTATGTGAGATTTACCACTGTGCAACAAGGCCAAGGGCTGTGGGTCTCATTTAAAAATAGAGGTTAATTATATTCCACTAATTGTAATATAATCGTGATTAAACTATGTCTTGGATTTAATTGGGATTTAAAAAGGAGCACGGTTTAATCAACATTTGATTGTAAATCATTAAAGCTTGTAATAATTGCCACTGAAATCTAATAGACTCATGCTGCATGGACTCAAATGCAATCCGTGTCTGTGTGTGTGTGTGTGTGTGTGTGTGTGTGTGTGTGTGTGTGTGTGTGTGTTTTAAAGTGGAATGCAGCCCTGGGCTGACAATGACACACGGTCTGCTCTCTTGTGGCAACTACAGTGAGAACACATACTGAATTAAACATTGCGCGATTTAACTGATTGATTGCGGTAATAACAGGACCCTCATTAAAGAAAGAAAAGGGTGAGCGGGATAAAAAACATCTCTGTCATAGCTCAGAGTGTGCATGAGTGAGAGTGTGTTTCTATGTGAATGTGTAAATTTGTGTGCATGTATGTGTGTGTGTGTGTTCGTGTGAGCCCCTCGTGTTGTTTACGGCAGTAAATTACCGTTGGAGGCTCTCCGGTACAATAGGGTCTCATGACAGTGTCGTTCATCAGGGTTATCCCCATACCCCAGCGCAATGTGATGGAGTGAACGCACACCACCGACCCTAATACGCTCTGGCAGCACTGCTGAATATTTCTCTAGTGACGGCTCAAATAAATGAGCTGCCCCAATGTTTTTAATTAGACTGCAAATCTGAACAGACTGCCAGTAGCTATCAGTATGCGGACTTCACCGTGCTGATCAAAAATCAGGCTTTCGTGGGGAATTCATGAATTGCGACTGATACCTTTATTTATTTGCACACGATTTATTCAAATCAGGTAATAGCACAAACAAATTAGACAAAATAGCCCCCAAAAATTTGCATCCACTGTGATGTAAGCACCTATCGGCTCTTTAAATGCCAGAAGTGTGGTTCCCTATCTGGCTATATCCATGGTTATAACATTTCTCAATCATTTGCAACAAATTACTACTGCAATGATGAAAATGTATGCAAACCATTCTATCAAACTTCCACAGGTTGTAACAGTGCCGGGTAAATTGTGGCAGGCAAACATCACAGATATTTCCAAATAAATCCCAATATATCTTAGAAAGAATAATAGTGACTTAACCTAAGCACTGAATATTAAAAAAGAAAAAAAATCACTGAAAGTGCTATAATACTAGATTAAACAATCCACTATGCTAAATGGCTAAACAAGCTGTTTTTGATCTACTTTCTCAATAAAATAAATGTGAGTGAATAAATAAACAAATTCAACTTTGGCATCAGAATTAGGAAGTTTCAATATATGGAGGAAAGCCTGAAGCATGAACTAGAGAAGTTGTGAATGTGTATCTAGAGCTCATTTGAAAGGGTGTAAATGCTGTGAAGCAAATCAATATGCCATTAACTACATCACTGTGAGGGTGTAGAAACAGGTCAATATATTCAGGTGTTATTTATGTTAATATACAAATATAAAATGATGCCTTAGCCAGGACACCTTTTCTTTTTTTTCCTGTTACTCCACTAGTATAGGATGTTACCCATCATATATTTCGAAATATACTGGATTAAATTATACATTTACAATTTAACAATGGAAATCATATTATTTAAGTTTTCTGTTATCACAATCACAATTAAAGTCAATTAAATGGAAATTCACCCTATTTTCTAAATGCATCTGAATGTTCTCATTGTGAACAATTCAGCCATGCGCGTTTCATTGTTTTTAACTTGTTATTTTTAATCAAACTGTCATAACTTCTCCAATCATTTATCCCACTTAAATCAAGTTCTTTTTTCACAATCAACTGCAAATTCAAATTCAGATCTGCCTCCATCCAATCGACAACTGATGAACAGAGCCAAGTCTCCACCCTACCTTTTTTTCTTCACGATAGTACGTTTCACTTGGATGTACATAAGGTTGGGTGAACAAGGGAGTGATATGTGTGTTGCCATTTACAATCTATTCCATTAGGTGAGCAGCTCACTCAGTTGTGTCAGTTTTGTTCTTTCTGGCTGTAGTGATAACTCCAGCTGTACCAGATGTCATGGAAAGGTTAGAGTTTATGATAAGAAAGCCAGCAGGGTCACAACGATGAGACAAAAGGAACATAAATTCATGAAGCACATTCCTCTGCCCGCAGGAAAGACAGTGCGTGTCACACAGCGTATATGGCAATTTCACCCCGCTATGTAAAAGGTCCCACATGACCTGTTTCTATCAATGCAGAGCTGGGATGTGGCATACGCAGACGACAGAGTGAGCGGGAGGGGTTAAGGACAAAAAGAGGAAAGACGCACAGCCAATACAAGGTTCAGATGGCCTTCACAGGCGAGGCTGTGATGTCATGGTCCACTGGCCATACACTCATATTGCCTGTGTCAACAGCATGAATAAAGCAGTTGTAATAAAGATTGTTGAGATTTGCTGTTGTTCGCTACAGTGGGAGGGGTGGCAGATGAGGAGGCTGCTCTTGCTCGGCCTCCAATTCTCCCTGAGGCTTGAAAGCTTGACTGAACATAAAGGCAAGGCTGTCAAAACTCGAGAGAGAGTTTGAGGGAGGGAGGGAAAGAGAGAGAAACAAAGGCGAGGGTGATGTTGGATGGTTTATAGGTCTGTTGTCTTTAAACCTAGCGGGAAGAAGCCATCGGAAAGAAACAGCACAGGGGAAGAACAAATTAATAAATAAATAAAAAGATATGCTCCAAGCTGTGTGCTGGCTACAAATGTGTGTGTGTCTCTGTGTATATTTATTTGTCCATGTGTTGGGTGAAAGATAACTGTCTGCCACTCCAACGTGATCTCATAAGTATTGGTATGTTTTTTTTGTTTTATGTAAAGTGTGGTTTTACCACATGCATGCACATTTACTTACGTTTCCATAGACACTAAAATGTAAAATATTGACGCATAACCAATGCTGGGTAGTAACTGATCTGGGTAGTCATCTATATTACGTAATCAGATCCCAAAAATTAAGTAATTGATATTAGATTACTTTACATTTTAAAATAATCAACAACAACAAAAAAAACTGACTTCTGAGTTCCTTTTTTTATTGATTACATGATTACATGCTATTCTCACAACAACAGTAAATTATTAATAATTCATTGATTATTTCTACTATTTATTTTTTAAATGTTCCTTTCTAAAAGGCCTGGAGTTTATATACGTACGTTCAGAAGATCTTCCAGGTTTGTGGAATTGCACACACAGACCAGCCACTAGTCATGTGCCTTTCACTGAAAACTGAGATCCACGCAGCATTTGATCACTGGATTTACAGAAATCATTTCACTTTTAAGAAGTGTTTTCTCAACATTGCATATCTCATCAACTGTCTTTGGAAGTCTTTTGTCTTTCAAACACATTAAAATGTAAAAAAAAAATATATATTTAAATGCAATGCAGGGATTTCCCAACATTTTTGTCAGCTGAACCTCTTTGACCTAATATATTTACTTGAAGTAAGCCCTGATATTTTACATTAATAAGTAGGTCAATATTAAAATTAAGTAAAAAAAAAAAAAAATAATAATAAATAATAAAAGTTCATGGTTCTCTGATTTTGGTTAATGGTCACATGACATACAGGTAAAAAAACAAAAAAAAATAATATATACATTCATCTTTTTTTAGTAAGTATTTGATTGCGATTGTAAAATTATTTAAATAAAAAATAATTTTAGGTGTGTTTGATTAGGGTTGGAGATGAACTGTGCAGGACAGTCGATCGGCAGGAGCAGGATTGGCCACCCCTGATTTATATAATGTTAAACAGCCCTACACTTTAAAACCTTAAAACGAATAGTCTTTCTGTAATCGTTTAACCATTGTTTATCATGAATTATTTATATTTTCACTAAGGGCATTTTCTCAGTATAGTATAAAACCATAAAATGCAACATAAATTCACAAATCACTCAATCAAAAATCGCTCCATCACACTATTTGTGTTCTGTAATTGTGAGGAACAGACCCAAATTCAAGCCATTATTCAGTGATCTATATCTCCATTCTCAGCAGCGACCATAAATGTCAAATCCCACATTCCTTGTAAATTAAAAAAATGCTGCCTCAAGAAGCTTTACGATATGTTTTACGGCAGTGATATCAAACGCTCACTGGCTCTCATCGGCTTTGTCACAGATTGTGACATGTTTTGGTTGATGTGCATTTTAATGAGAAATGCGAGCCTTCACACAGTGGATCGGGATTAGATTTTCAGCGATTAATAACTTAAATTCTGCTCTGTACCTCATACAAAACTATTGTATTCCGCCAGAGAGGACTGCGACTGTAACACATCGTCATTTGGGCTATATTATAATTATATCCATTACATATTACCCATAACTATATATGTATATATGTATATATATATATATATATATATATATATATATATAGTACCTGAAAGAAACATGGTGCTTGCCAGATCTGAATTGGTAAAACAACACAGAATATACAGATAGCATCATACATATAAACCTCCACTGGAGAGCAATACGTGAGCAATGATCTCAGACTGAAGACAGTAAGGGTGACTTCTGAAACATCACGGTTGTTTTTGCACAGAAATGTATCTTCCATTATCTCTCAGTCCTTTGTTTTCCTGCCTCTTAGAACTGATTTATACTGCCATTTTGGGTCAGAGTGGACACTCGTTCGATCATCTGAGCTCTAAAAGTAATCCTCTGTCCTCCCTCCATTGGCCACCATTACATGAAATTGATGGTCATTTTTGAGGCAGTGACTGGCAAGATTTCACAAGCACACGAGTTTGAGGGTGGAGGCATTTTAAAACACAACGTTTATCCTACAACTCAATTACACAAATGGTGGTGTAATGCAAGTAAAGAGCATTCTTTTGGAGGAGTGCCCCCTAGCACTTGACATGAAATATTTATCAGGTCTACACTGAGAAAGGAGCTCTTCAAGACACTGGTTTTGAGATACAAACATAAGTGAAATGTATTTAATTAAACTGTTAATAACCATTATCATCAGGACAAAACAGATCAGACTGGAATAGTATGTTCTGACTAATCCTGGTTAATCACTGTCACTTCAGCAGAGCAGCTATTAGTAGTTCAGAGGTAAGTCCGCTGCACAACAATCTATTGCAATTAGACCAAGGTCAGGACCACAGAATGATCAACCAGAGGAACAACCTCGATTTACTGGCCTGAAATATTTGAGTCTGAGTCCTGATTCAGGAGAACACTGTCCTTGTTTGAATAGCTGCAACGTGGATAAGGGGAAAGGCAACCAAAACTTAGGACAGGACACACCAAGCGAGTTTGCATCGGCGAGCATCTGTCGGGCAAGTTTTGAAGTGTGTTCCAAACGTCGACGACAGTTTCCCTGATTCAGCATGTGAAATCGGCGTAGGGGCCGTCGGTGAGAGTGGGACCTGATTGGTTGTTCAGTTTAGCAAACGAGTCAGTGCACGGAAATTAAAGCGAAAGTAATGAAAGAGAGCAAGCAAGTCAAGACGTTCTAATGTTATGTTATCCAAGCCGAGCATTCCAGAAGGTGAACATTTTTTATAACAACATGAGCAGCTTAAAATGAAGAAAATTATCAACATTACTGATATTCAAAATGGTAAGCAAGCGCTGCTTTGTTTACGTTTCATATATCTTGTATATCCTTTTTTCGGTTTCTCTTTTTGAATGACGAATATAGACTCGCTGTTCGTCAGTATAAGCATCGACGTGACTGGCCACTAAATCTCTGTATTTTAAAAGAACTTAGTGTAAGAACAGTGCGTGCAATTGATACTGTTGAATCAGGAAGAGAGAAAAAAAAAAGTTATCGGCCAAAGATATAAATCCTCCTGAGCTGCCTTCAAATGGTGTGATACAATTTAAGATACCTATGTATTGAGCGAGAGACTGAGAGAGACAAAGGCAGGTCTGGTGTTCCCAGCAGTGTCAGTCTGTCTGTGTGGTTAGCTCAAGTACTACTACGCTCATTAATTAGCTCCTTAGGGAGGCTGGCTGGCTAACGGGAATGGGGGAGGAGGTGAGAGGTGGGATGTAGGGGGCTTCTGAGGGGTTGATTGAGGGGGAGAGGGGAGGAGAAGAGACACGGACCCATTATCTGACTTGTCTGCGGTTGAGGGTGCCTGGCATGAGGTGACGCGCACGCGCACGCGGCCGCAAACGCTTTACTTCATGTACAGTCAGACTCACAGCGATGAGTCTACAGTGGCAGTCATTCCCTCCCTCGCTAGACAGTTACATCTGTCTATCAGGCTCAGCCTCATCGTTAAAGCTGCCGGACGGGGTTTTCACTCAAATACTCCTGTGTATTTGTGTTTTCAAAACTTTACTTCAGACATGTCCTTCAGTCTGAAACTACAGGAGTTCTCTGAGGTTCAGGTTGTTAGCTCAGAGTGTTTGTGTGTGTGTCTATGTGGTCATGTGTTTACCTTGGACAGATCTCTGTAGTTACTGGGCAGGGTGAGATCGAGATCTTCACTGTCGTAGTTGGTGATTACCCAGGGGAACACAGGATACTGGTTCAGATCATTAAATGTACGGCCTGAAACACAAGGAGTGTCAAAACACATTTCCTTGAGTCTTGTTACCTTTATCATGACCATGATTTCACTTCGTCATCATGTCCCTTAATTACAGTCCTTTAAATAGAGTCACTGAAACACTAAATTATGATGCAAAGTTGTAAAAGATACAAAGATTTTTGTACGTTTTACAAGAAAAACTATTTCATATTTTCTACTTTAAAATTTCACATTTAATTCAATGTGTTTCTCGCCGTATCTTTGTAATTGTCGGTTATAATTAATTTACTAGCAATTTCTAAATGTGAAAATTGTTTCTACACCCATTATTTTTTGAGTGAACCATGACTGGAGAAACAGTATCTACAGGGTGCAATTAACATCTATTAGTTTTAGTTTTAGAAACGGGGCCTTTAGTATTTTTCCAAATTCCTTTCCAGTCTTTGTTAGTTGGACGATAATTCATTTGCAGGGCTTTTGTCCAATGAGGTTTCAGTGTGGGTGAGACTATGTAGCCCAACACAGCAAAACAGAAACTCAGAATAACATGGAAGAGTTAACTTTTGTCGCTTGTTGTGTCATACGGAGGTGTATTCATTCATTAGTACATTAGCTGAGTTAATGTTTGGAGAACGTCTGGTGATGGTTAGCATTCAAGTATCATTGATTTTTACCTGAAATGGTGTTGAGGAACATGAGGTACTCAAAGTTGGAGATCTCTCGTCTTTGCCAACGCTGGGTCATGTTGGAGGCCTTGTAGAGCTGTTTCGGGCTGGCCAGAGAAATCCGTCTATTAGAGATAGAAAAAACACATTCAGAAATTCAGAGAGTAACCCGAAATGTGCTATTAAAATTCAGTAAATGGAAATATTTATTTTAAAAATTGATGGAAATATAGTTAGATAACCTCTAACTGATCTAGTAATCTGTTGACTAATTTCTTTATCACTCGGACAGAGAAAAGCCTCTTTTGTTTCAGCATCTATCCACTTTAACGATCATGATTTTGAATCCCATGTCACAGGCTAATAAAAATAAAATGGCACCGAGTAATTGCGTGAGGTACTTCAGAATTTTGTAATTGGCTTAAACATTTTTTACCTGTACTTCACAGCAATGTAACCTTGTTCGTGCTTAAACAGTTAAGAAACACTTCTCAAATCCTATGGCTATGTTCCCACAATATATAAATTATTTTACAGCATTTTGCTGGCTTAAGAAGATGTCACACTGCTAGAAAAGTTTCATTTCAACAATGGATTCCATTCACACATAACGTCCAAATAGAAAAATGCTTTTAAATCTATGGGAAATTGCTTTCATAAAACATAATCATAAATAATAGACACAATATGATTAGACATTTTGCTCCAATGAAAATACTTAGCATAAGAGGCCAATATTCAAATTCTTGAGGACTTATACAAACAGTGAAACATTCCAGTACTGTTATATGAAATACCCCTGAGCCAATCAGAATCAATACAAAAATTTTTTTTAGAATTCTGAATACAGTATATCCTACATTCAAATTCAGACATGAACACAGACACACAATTGCATCATGGGTAATGTGGGAACCTGTTAAATGAACATGCGCAGTGCAAGCAAATATGTGGACACTAAAATAAATGACTCTCCATCCAATTAAAACAAAGCAAAATTAGAGAATTCATCACTGTCACCCAGCGTGATTACAGTCATTAGGCCTCTCTGAAGTTTCCACTGCCCTTTGCCCCTCCTAACACAGAGGCAACGCTGCGCAAGGGAAATGCGCAAGGGAAAAGCTACACGAATGTTAGCAGAAGGGTATAAGTGAATTCATGGCGGGAGAGGGCGTTTGCAATGGTCAATAGCCACATAAAAACCTCTCTGACCAGTTAAGAGACAACGAGAGCCATGTGAGGAATCAATATCCACTATATTATGTTACCCATTATGTTACCCTATAGTTATGTAGTTTAAGTGAATGTTAATAAGAACACTGATTTAGAAGTATATTGTTATGGAATTTCACTTGTCTAAATCAACTTTTCTTTGACTGCAGCAGTGTGTGTGTGAGTGTGTGTGTATGTGTGTGTGTGTGTGTGTGTGTGTGTGTGTGTGTGTGTGTGTGTGTGTGTGTGTGTGTGTGTGTGTGTGTGTGTGTTTCCTGTGTTCCCAGTCTGCCCTGCAGGCTCTGCACTGGCCCCTGTATTTATTTCTCAGTTGGGGAGATAAATAAATGATGTGAATTGTGTTTGTGTGAAGGTAATTAGGCAGTGTTACAGCCACCCCCACACCACACACACATTAACACACACAGAAACATACTAAAGTCTGCAAACGTAGAAGCAAATGCTTGGCCAACAGATTGTAAGTGCAGAACTGAGCGACCATGAGCAAACATGAAAGAAAGTAGGGCTGTGTGGTAATTCAAAATCATCATAAAATCAGGAAAGTGTGAGCACACGTGATTTCTAAACTGCAGAAAACATGATTTTTTCCACTAGCTCCCTCAGTGTGCAACATAAATAGAGTGCTTTTGGCGTAACGACTTCGAAGAAAACACAGAAACAGGGAAGGTGAATTCAAGGAGGGATAAAGACTTGGATTTTGGAATTTTGGATACAGGAGAGATGATGTATCATGGAGCCAGGTAAATGGCCAGGCCTATTAAACTATCGTTGCGGCAAAACAGAGTAAACGCTATTCATATAGAATGCGTTTTTGCGGTTAAAAAATACAAGGCGCAGGTCTAAAGATAAATTGAACGCCATGTCAAAAGACGCAAGCGCAGCGGTTAAAGATGTCCGTCTAGTGCATGTTTACCCACACATTCTGAACCAGGTGAACAAAAATATTGCATAATACAGGCATTTGCAAACTGCACAACATTTGAAAAGAGTTCAAAATGGAATAAAGAAACAACCGATGCCGTCACATATTGTGGAAATATTGTTTAAAAAACGTGGTTAAAATTGAAATCGCAATATTGATCAAAACATTGTGATAGTATTTTTTGTCCATATCGCACAGCTTATCACATACTTCCGGGAGGTCCCGCACAAGTTGTGTAAGTGTCAATGAGATGAATGTGAATGGATAGCTTTCTGCAGGTATTATAAAGAGCTGAAATACAGAACATACCTGGTCTGAGGAAGGCCAAAATTCGTGCCGACTCCAACTCTGGGGAGACAGTGAACCACCTTTTTCACTGTAGCCGCATCTGGGAAGTTGAACATGATCGCCGCTGTAGGGAGGAGTGAGAATTCAACACTTCATTCACTGTGTGTAAATAAATAGTAGAATTTCTGTTGAACTGTTTTAAAGGAGTCATGTTAAAAACTCAATTTTAAACATTTTTAAATGATTAAATGTACAATTTTAATAAATAAATATATATAGTTTTAAAACATGTTTTCTGTAGTGTAATGATCTCCTCAAAAAAACAAACAATTTTTTTTAAACAGCAAGTGATCAGAGCTTACTCCTGTTGGCCATGAAGACTTCCAGTGCTGTGTTCTGTAGCAGATAGCGGCGAGAGAAAATCGCTCTGATCTCTGTGAACTGCCATTTCCCATGCAAACCCTCTGTGTAGGCTAAAATCTGTCCAGGAGACACAAACAAAGACAACTGATCAGAGAAAAAATAAAAAAAATAAAGGGAATACGAGTAAGAAAACAGCAGGGCAGAGGGAAGGTTTTAGTTCATTTATCACCCACAGCTCATGCTCAGGGTTGCAGTGCAGGATTAATGTGTATTATTGATCAGTCCTCATGAAAAAGAGATGCTTTAAGCGCTAAAATGAGCCCCATTCAGACACACACTAAAGGGGAGCAGGAAGGCCACAGTTCACTAAAAGGTAATCAGTACCAAGAGAACTGGAAATCTATCAGTATTTGCCCTTCAAGTTGGTGTGAGCGAGAAATGGTTTTATCATGTGTTGCTGCTGCACAATCATCATACTTTCAATGTTCAGAAAATACAAGAAATGTAAAAAAAAATTGTTCAGAAAGCGCAATAAATTTTTAAAATATTATATTTTTTATAATAATATTATTATTAATTTCTACATTTCTAGATATAAATTGTACATTTATTTATATAAAACATAAATAGTGCTCAGTTTAATTTTGTACAATTTTTTTTTAGAAAAGGGACAGACAATACACTTATTTTTGTTTTTTGCCGACGTCACATTTTACAATATGTTGCTGAAGATTTTTTCAGGTTCTTGGTGGAAGCAACCAAATTAGGCTTCCAACGTTCGCAGATAGCCCTGATCCTGGTTATTTGCGAGACGACCAAGACAATAGAGAGAAAGACGACTATAGTATAATTTTGCATTCACAGATGCTCAGCTGTGCCAAACACTCTACTTATCTGTTTCTTTACCTCCACAAGTTTAATATTTTCTCACATTTCTAATTTAGCTTTATTACAGATTGGTTGTTAGGACAGAACAGGAGAAAGAGACCACCACACCTGATCTGTGGGGCTCTGATTAGGGGCGGATAAACAGCTGAGTTTATCGGGCATTCAGATCTTCCAGTAGCAAGGCTAACACTGATATGCACTCATTAATGGTAGAAAGGGAAGAGGATGGAAGAAGAGAGAAAGAGAGGGCAGCAGCTGTGCTGTGTGCTGAGAGCAGTGTCACTGCTCCTGTCTGCTCTGCAGACTCACTTCAAAGTCTCTGGAGTTCAATTAAATGTGGATTAAGGTCGTTCCACCGCCCCGGTAACGCTGCCGTTCGCCACCGCAAACTCCCTGACAAGCGGCATGCGAGACGGCCCTGCTCTCCTATTTATCTTCCTCATCTCCCCTCTGTCAGGCAGTTGGTATGGAAACCGCACCATAAATGTGATATCTGATGCGCTACCTAACCAAGGTATCATGGAGAAGTTTGAGCATGGAGGAGTTTATTACAGCTGAGAGATTACAGACAGGGTCATAAAGATGTAATCCACTTGCACAAGTGTAATCGAGGAACTTCATCTGAAGGATCTGTCTGTTCGCATAGTGTATTAGTAGCAGCTGCGATGGACTGGTAATGAAATTAACCCCATGTAAGGAGTGTTAATGCTGCAAAGGTCCCCCAACCACCCACACACCCACCCACCACTCAACACAACATCATAATATAACACACACTTCACGATCTGATCATTACCTGCCATTCTAAATGGAAGGAGTGAAGAGTCAAATCAAATATAAACGATTAACGGGTCATTCCACCGGTGGAGAAATGAATATGTATCGAAAGTGGGTCATATATGTAGTAGAATAGTATCATAAATTTCTAATTTGGGACCTTATTGGCTGATAAAAGGCAGAAAATGACTTTTTAGTGCTTGTGGATTGTAGACAACAATCCCCATAGTGCATTGCAATGCTCAGCTCCGCAGGCCACTCCCACTACTCCGTGCCGCCACAGTAGCTAGCATAACTGCAAAAAATTTGTGCAATGAACCTGCCACGTTAGCGTGTTAACAAAATGAAAATAAACTTACTTTACAGAAAGACGACCATTTGACCCTGTAGGCTTTGGCTGACGTTGCCAGTTGACCTTAGGTATTCTAAAGTAGGTCACAGGACGCCGCTATCCATATGGGGTGCGAAACTCGGGTGAGCAACAACACACACGTCCGTGTCATCCTCCGATTCCGTAATTTCGTCAATTAGAAATTGGCACCGCTGGAATTCTCGGCAGCAGACAGACTCTTGTTCTGTGTCCATTGGCGCACAGTGAGAGCAGAGGCACCACCAATCTGCCCCAGCTCGAGCCATTGCGGGCTCCTCGTCCGTGGCAGGCAGATCATCTGTATCGGCTGTGGTGACAGCAGCTTCAGCCGCCTCCTGTTCCTCCATAGCCCTCAGCTGCTCGTCGCTATACTGTGGCGCATAAAGGTAGCCACGAACATCCGTTTCTACCATAACTTCGTCAAAATCCAGATCCTCCATAATGTATCCGTCTGCGTATTCAGTACCTTCGTCCATATTTTCAAAAAGTTTCTGCCGGTGAAATCAAACGCACCGGCACTGATCTGTGATAGGTCTGTTAGCGCATTAGGTCCAACCCCCTATGGGCGGGTTTGAAAGGGCGGGAACTAGTGCTTGTAGTCTTCACAGAAATCCCCCCCTTTTACACTTCCTCCTACAATGACGTAAAATAGGGCTGGGCGATATGGCAAAAAAAAATTATCACAATAATTTTTTTATATTAGTCGATATCGATAATTATCATGATAAATGTCAAATCTTTATTTCTTTCAAATTTAAAGGCAGATTTTTGCTCCTAAGTGAAAGTTGTAGAAACCAGAGCGTTAATTGTGGTTCTCTTACGAGAGGTTCTCTCGTATTGCGTAAGTTTAGCTTACGCTACGGGAAAGATTCATCTTCTCGAGATACTGAAGCCAAAAAATTATCCTTAATTTTGTATTCCTTGTCAACGCAGTGCAGCAGCTAGCAGACCTAGAGCAGGCCATCTCGCGTGCTCATTGGCTGCCCTGCGGGCAACTGCTGCAGCCTACCAGTGAGCCCGGCGTGACGTCACGCCCAATGAAGGGCGCCCGCGCCTTCATAGCGTCACAGCCCGCCAGAATGGGCGTGGCTTAGCGCATAACACTAGGGGCTGTAGGCTGACTTCCCTGATTTTCGTCTCTTCAGCGAGCTCTTCGCATCGCTGGATCTGAGAGAAGCCACCGTCGCCGTCGAACAGCGGACAGCCAGCTTAGGAGAGCGCTGAGGAAGCCGGCCGTCTTCGCCACCTTCAGCCATCCGTGCGAGCTACGCTATCCGGCGACGTATCCTTTACCTTGCTAAAACCTATTCTAAAACCTACTCTAAAAGAGCAGCGAGTTTCTTTTTTAAGACGCCTCGCACTTCCGGCTGTGAAGCGCTTCCGCTGTCGACCCTGCGGGCTCGACTCGAAGCCTTCAACACCCCCCGCCTCTCCTCACCGACGCGCAGCTGCCGCTCACGAGCCTCACTGCCGTCGCATCTGAGAATGAGGCCGAGGGACACGTACGAGCACGCGGCTAGCTCTCTTTACGTTACAAGAGAGCTACCCCGCCCTCGTGTCCCCGTTCGCGCGTCATGCAGAGCCCTCTCGAGCTCTCTGCATGACCCGGACGGGCATCATCTGTGTTACATGTAGGTCCCGTGCCCACTACTCGTGCGCGCGCCCTCGTACAAACACTGTTCCAGTTCTGCTCGACCACCAAGCACGCGGCTAGCTCTCTTTACGTTACAAGAGAGCTACCCCGCCCTCGCGTCCCCGTTCGCGCGTCATGCAGAGCCCTCTCGAGCTCTCTGCATGACCCGGACGGGCTTGCGCGCCGCCGTCGAAATGTCTCGCCATGTCAGTCCCCTTAGATAAGGCTACTGCAGTGGTGTATTTGGCAGCCAACGAGCCGGTAATGCAACCCGCTCGCCTGCACACATCCGCCGTTCTCGCGGCGACCCGGAGAAATCTCAAGTGAGTATAATGTCAGATTAAGAATGTAAGTTACGTGCCCGCTCACGAGCGCTCACGCTTACTAACAGACACATCGCCTCCGAAAAGACGTGCGTGTTTAAGTTTATTCCCTGTCAGTCCCCTTCAAACAGGCTACTGCAGTGGTTCAATTAGCAGCCAACGAGCCGGTTTGTTGACCCTCTCGCCTGCACACAAATGCCGTTTTCACGGCGACCCAGAAAAATCTCAAAAAGAGTATTTAATGTCTGGTCCGGCTCATGCCGTCGGTGTTGAAAGTGTAATGAAAGTGCCCTCGCCCCAGTGTTCACCACTACACATAAGCACTCCGAACCTCGCAGAGCACACTCTCATGAAGCGCAGAAAAGCCGCTCGAGTGTTGAATGTAAGAAATGTGTCCACAAGTCTGTGCCCACTATCTGCCCGCTCTGTTACACGATCAAGAAAGCAGGTTATGAATGTAAGTCTCGTGCCCGCCAGAGTGCGTTCACGCTTGCTAACACAGACCTCCCCCCGGGCTCCGCCCGCGCGTTTAAGTGTTATCACAAAACGCAAGGCATTAATAAAACGCTCCCCATCCATTATGATCGGGGCGTCGAATACACTTGTAAGTCTAGTGCCCGCGCTCACGCTTACAGGAAGCTTTTCCGCCCAAGGCGCTGCTCGCGCGTCAAAGAGTGAAAAAAGAATGTTCCCCATCCCTTTTGATTGGGACATCTCACATAAATCAGCCGGTCTCGGCTTTCAGCGAGCAGCCATTGCCCAGAACCGAGAGCGCGCGCGCCGCGCTTTCGGCTCCGGGTCAGTTTCACAAAAGAAAGCAGGTTATGGATATTTAAGTCTCGTGCCCGCCAGAGTGCGTTCACGCTTGCTAACACAAACCTCCCCCCGGGCTCCGCCCACGCGTTTTAAGTGTTATCACAAAACGCAGGGCATTAATAAAACGCTCCCCATCCATTATGATCGGGGCGTCAAATACACTTGTAAGTCTCGTGCCCGCGCACAAGCGCTCACGCTTACAGGAAGCTTTTCAGCCCGGAGCGCTGCTCGCGTGTCAAAAAAAAAAAAAAAAAAAAAAAAAAAAAAAAAAAAAAAAGAAGGTACCCCATCCCTTATGATTGGGACATCTCATATAAATCAGCCGGTCTCGGCTTTCAGCGAGCAGCCATTGCCCAGAACCTAGAGCGCGCACGCCGCGCTTTCGGCTCCGGGTCAGTTTCACAAAAGAAAGCAGGTTATGAATGTAAGTCTCGTGCCCGCCTGAGTGCGTTCACGCTTGCTAACACTAACCTCCCCCCGGGCTCCGCCCGCGCGTTTAAGTGTTATCACAAAACGCAGGGCATTAATAAAACGCTCCCCATCCATTATGATCGGGGCATCAAATACACTTGTAAGTCTCGTGCCCGCGCACATGCGCTCACGCTTACAGGAAGCTTTCCCGCCCGGAGCACTGCTCGCGCGTCAAAAAATGACAAAAGACTGTTCCCCATCCCTTATGATTGGGACATCTCACATAAATCAGCCGGTTTCGGCTTTTCAGCGAGCAGCCATTGCCCAGAACCGAGAGCGCGCGCACCGCGCTTTCGGCTCTGGTTCAGTTTCACAAGCCCGCAAATGGCGGCGGTCTGAACCCGGAGGCCATTCGCCCCCTAGCGGCTCACATAGCTGCGTGGGAAACTATCCCAGGGATTTCAGAATGGGTGTTGAGCACAATAAAGCAGGGCTATACACTTCAATTCATTCGCCGTCCCCCGCGCTTTCAAGCCCGGACCGCGACGATAGTGAATGCGGAAGTAGCACACCTACTTCACGCAGAAATAGCAAAGCTGCTTTGCAAAGGGGCTATAGAAAAGGTACCGCCTTCTCTGAGCGAGTCAGTCTTTTACAGCCGATATTTTCTCGTACCAAAGAAGGACGGAGACTTCAGGCCTATCCTAGATCTGAGACATTTGAACTAAGTGCTTGCGAAAAGACCGTTCAAAATGCTTACGACCAGGAAAATCCTCGCGCACGTTCGCCCGAGGGACTGGTTTATTTCTCTAGATCTGAAGGATGCCTATTTTCAGATTCAGATAGTACCCCGTCACAGGCAATTTTTGAGATTCGCCTTCGACGGTCAGGTATATCATTACACCGTCCTGCCGTTCGGTCTGTCCCTGGCACCCTGTACATTTACAAAGTGCATGGACGCGGCGCTCGCCCCCCTGAGAAGTCAGGGGCTGCGAATAATGAACTATCTGGACGATTGGCTGATATTGGCACAGTCAGAGACAGAACTGCTATCTCACAGAACAGTGCTTCTCAGTCATCTGGAAAGCTTGAGTCTCACGGTCAACTGGACCAAGAGCTCATTACTGCCCAGCCAGTCAATTTCCTTTTTAGGAATAGCACTGGACTCGGTGACCATGACGGCTCGTTTATCGACACAGCGCGCGCCGTGTTCGCCACCTAGCCGCATCTTTCCAGAAGGGCAGCTTTCTCCCTTCGAAAACATTTCAAAGGATGTTGGGCTGTATGGCTTCACCTGCAGCGGTGCTCCAGCTGGGCCTACTGCGCATGCGCCCGCTCCAACGCTGGTTGAATCCTCGCGTGTCCCGCCGGGTGTCTGGCGGCCAGAAAATCAGAGTGACTCAGGCCTGCATAGCAGCTCTGCAGCCCTGGTTAGTGGCCGACTGGTACCAGCAGGGAGTAATGATGGGAACCATCTCTTATTGTAAAGTCATCTCGACAGACGCGTCCAACTCGGGTTGGGGCGCACTGTTCGAGGGCAGACCGGCCTTTGGCCAGTGGTCAGACCAGGAGAAGGGTTTTCACATAAACTGTCTGGAAATGATAGCGGTCGAGAACGCGCTGAAGTGCTTCCTCCCGTTCATACAGGACCAGCATGTTCTTGTCCGCTCGGACAACATGTCTGTGGTATCCTATGTAAACCGTCAGGGCGGTGTCAGATCCAGAAATCTCTGCAATCTGACGGAACGCCTCCTTATTTGGCCTTAGATGCACCTGCGCTCGCTGAGGGCGGCGCATGTGCCTGGCCATTTGAACGACGGCCCAGACAAACTGTCCAGGGACAATGTTCCCCCAGGGGAATGGTCCCTGCACCCCAAACGGTCCAGAAACTGTGGCGCCTATTCGGCAGAGCGGAAGTCGACCTATTTGCGTCAAAAGACAACGCTCAATGCCCGACGGTCTGTTCGAAGGACGAGGACGCGCTGGCCCAGGTTTGGCCCAGCCTCCCGCTATATGCTTTCCCTCCGGTCTCTCTGTTGCCACAGGGGATCAAGAGAATCAGGGAAACGCGCCACTCGGTGCTCCTCATAGCCCCGCGTTGGGAGAATCAGATTTGGTTCCCGGAACTAGCAGGGCTGTCACATACAGCTCCGTGGCCGAATCCGGTGAGGGCAGATCTCCTCTCTCAGGCTCGCGGCACGATCTGGCATCCCAATCCAGAGCGCTGTTCTCTGCATGCATGGTTGATCAACGGGTACTCGTTGCCCTGCCAGAAGGAGTGATGAACACGACCACGCAGTCTAGAGCCCCTTCCACGAGAAGGCTCTACGCGTCTAAATGGTCGCTTTTCTCTGGATGGTGCACCGACAGAGGTCTGGACCCGCGGACATGCGGGGTGGCGCATCTGCTCACCTTCCTACAAGAGCTGTTGGATAAGGGAAGGTCCCCATCCACGCTCAATGTATACGTGGCGGCCGTGGCAGCGTTCGCAGAATCGACGCACGGCCAGTCATTGGGAAGACACGAGTTGGCCATCCGCTTCCTTAGAGGAGCTAGAAGGATGAGTCCGCCGCGCCCCCCGTCGGTTCCCATGTGGGATCTTTCATTGGTCCTCGAGGCCCTGAAAGCTTTTCCATTTGAACCACTAGACACCGTGGGGTTGAAATATCTATCACTGAAAACCGTCTTTCTGACTGCACTGTCGTCAGTAAAACGTGTAGGGGACCTGCATGTGTTGTCTGTCAGCGCGTCGTGTCTTGAGTTCGGACCGAATGACTCTAAAGTCATCCTCAGACCTAGACATGGCTATGTCCCTAAAGTGATGGGCACTCCATTCAGAGCGCAAGTTATTTCGTTGTCAGCTCTCCCAGCATCTGACAGCGAAGGTGATGTGTAGGGATGGGAATTGATAAGATTTTATCAATATCAATGCCACTAACGATTCTGCTTATCGATCCGATTCTTTAACGATTCTCTTATCGATTCCTGATAGCACTGTGTGGGAAAAAGTAGTCTTTTTCGGGGGGGAAAACAAGTCGTTTCAATGCTTACACTTGACTAAGCAAACTGTACTTTTTATGTAATTTCTGTAATAAATGGAACCTTATTGTAAAGTGTTACCGATTAGTTATACACCGATTAAACGTCCCGTGAGTTCAGTGTTGGAAAGATCAGTTGTTTTAACCATTCATTAAAACGAATCGGTTCAAATGAGTCATTAGTTCGCGAATTGGACGTGTCATTATCGGACGTGTGCGCGTTGTGTGATTATCCCGCCAGTTGGGACATCCCACAAGATGTGTGTCATCACAGAAAACATTTCATCACTGGATCGTTTTTTTTCGTTTATTTGAAGTGTGATTATGTCAGCTGAATGTGCGGAAGACTTTTCAGAGAAGATAAGGCAACGTATTTTAGCACAATTCACACCCAGCGGCAATTCAGGAAAAACAAATCTCCGAATGCTCCACATAAAACTTTAGTCTCCCTACCTTACCATCGTGTCGTTTATTTTGATTAATATGTGCGAGGGAGAGAGGAAGACAGCGCTTAGTTTTGAGACGGTGAAGCCTACTTTCGCCTTGCTCCGAAGAGAGAGAGTGCGTTCGCGCGACCGGGGCGCTCTCTCTCTCTCTCTCTCTCTTTGCTCGATCAGTTTAACATGCGCCCTGTCACAAGCGCAGCGGTTCATCTACATTACCAGAGAGAGACAATTTTACTCACTGATCAAATAAGACTTTGCAGGACAAAGATTATCTTTGGACGCGGTGCTATGGTGCTTGATAAAGGACAAAAGGGACAGTTGTGAGTTGACGGTCTGTACATACTATGGCTGACTCACAGCAGGAGCATCGATAAGAGGACTCGTTAACGTCGAGGGCATACAATATCGATGGATCGTAACATTTAGAACCGGTTCTCGAGTGGAACCGGTTTTCGATTCCCATCCCTAGTGATGTGAATCTCCTCTACCCTGTCAGAGCGCTGACACATTACGCGCTCCGCCTCCTTCAGGCGTTCGGAACAGCTTTTTGTTTCGTTTGGTGGGCGCACCAAGGGTCTCGCCTCCTCGAAACAGAGCCTGTCCAGATGGATAGTAGACGCTATAGCGGCCGCTTACGCGTCAAAAGGTCTGCAATGCTCTTCGTGGGCATGGTCCAGTGGAATTTCTATCCATGACATATGTGTAGCGGCGGGCTGGAGGTCAGGTTTTATAACCTAGAAGTTCCTGCCTTGCAGGGTAAACTGTTGTCAGTCTGAAGGAGAGGTGTATTCTGCCCAGATCTCCTGCTCAGATCACTCTCACATGACTCAGCTCTCCTGGTTGAGCTGCACTAAGTAGGGTATGTGCCATGTGCCTATACAGACCGGCGCGCTGCTCTGTATTCCCTATGTGTGCTTATGTACAAGTGATGGCCCGCGTGGCTGGCCACCTTATTTTTTCCACTTATGGGGTTCCCCTGAAAGCTCGGGGTCTCATGTGGATGCTTGGCGTGCACGGCGTTGACAAAGTGTTCCCGTAGCGTAAGATAAACTTACGCAATACGAGAGAACCTCTCGTAAGAGAACGATACTCGGTTACTAACGTAACCTCGGTTCTCTCTAGAGAGGGAACCAGTATTGCGTAACCGGCCGTCCTCGCGCCACGAGCGACTTCGCTTCAGTCGACGAAAACCAGGGAAGTCAGCCTACAGCCCCTAGTGTTATACGCTATGCCACGCCCATTCTGGCGGGCTGTGACGCTATGAAGGCGCGGGCGCCCTTCATTGGGCGTGACGTCACGCCGGGCTCACTGGTAGGCTGCAGCAGTTGCCCGCAGGGCAGCCAATGAGCACGCGAGATGGCCTGCTCTAGGTCTGCTAGCTGCTGCACTGCGTTGACAAGGAATACAAAATTAAGGATAATTTTTTGGCTTCAGTATCTCGAGAAGATGAATCTTTCCCGTAGCGTAAGCTAAACTTACGCAATACTCGTTCCCTCTCTAGAGAGAACCGAGGTTACGTTAGTAACCGAGTATCGTTTTAAACTACTCTTTATTGTCAGAACATATGACAAACACTTGCCAAACAGGTGAACATTTCACAAATCTGAGGTAGAACATTCAAACATTTGTCATTTTTCCTTAAAATAAATATCTGAATAGAAAAATATGTTTCTTAGTTTCTGCATGTGCTAATGGGGGATACTGTTTAGTGTAAAGTGACTTTGATGGCACGTAGCCTATCTTCAGCACAGTTTGCAGTGCAGGCTGCAATATTAATATTACGTTTTGTCTCAAAACGCATATTTGACAGTATCGTAACTCAAGCTAATACTACTATGTTAAATTTATGTTAATTTAAAAAAAATATTTTGACTGTTTGGGTTTTATTAAAATTAACCATTGGTCATCCAGTATCATGCATTTAGATTATAACCACAGATAAAACCAGGCATAGCCTATAGCACCTCACTATCATGGCAAAATGTAACTTTATGGTTTCTATGGTAGTTATGAAAAACAGTAGCCTAAATACATTATTAAATACTGTAATTATATTCCATTAGTCCTTTTATACATTGTCCACATTAATAATATAATACAATTCTATGTATATCTCACATTTCATGGTGCCGTCAATATTACTAGGCCAACATTACAGTAAATCCATGGTAAATGGATTCAGTTTCAATTCAGATTCTGACTGTATCGTTGCGCACAGTGTTTCTCCTTTTTGTCAGCGCTGTTTCATCTGCCTTTAAACTGATTTAAATCACTGAGACATTTGTGTTCTTCGCTGAATTCAAGCGCTTCTCACTGGATCTTGTGAGCGAAACGATCAGAGTAAACGCGTCTGTTCTAGTGAGCTCGCGCTGCGCTGCCTTTTGGATTTTGAACAGAGCGGATAAAGTGAAAAAGGTAAATAGAGGATTTCTCTCATCTCAGGGGAAAATGAAAGAGTGTTGCACGACCATTCAATAGTATGACTGGATTTCTAACAATGGAAATCTTAATGCAAATGGGTGGATAGTCCCTTTAAGCATGGGTATTAAGTGGTTGTTTAGAGGCCTAAGTGAAAAGAGCCCACCTTCAAGTAGGGATGGACCAGTATTCAAATTCTAGCCAACACAGCTGATAAATATTCAGAGAATTCGGAAAAAATTGTATCACGGTTTCTACAAAATTCAAAACCATTTTCAACCTTGATTATAAATTATATATATATATATATATATATATACACACACACACTCACCTAAAGGATTATTAGGAACACCTGTTCAATTTCTCATTAATGCAATTATCTAATCAACCATTCACATGGCAGTTGCTTCAATGCATGTAGGGGTGTGGTCCTGGTCAAGACAATCTCCTGAACTCCAAACTGAATGTCAGAATGGGAAAGAAAGGTGATTTAAGCAATTTTGAGCGTGGCATGGTTGTTGGTGCCAGACGGGCCAGTCTGAGTATTTCACAATCTGCTCAGTTACTGGGATTTTCACGCACAACCATTTCTAGGGTTTACAAAGAATGGTGTGAAAAGGGAAAAACATCCAGTATGCGGCAGTCCTGTGGGCGAAAATGCCTTGTTGATGCTAGAGGTCAGAGGAGAATGGCCCGACTGATTCAAGCTGATAGAAGAGCAACTTTGACTGAAATAAACAGAAAGAAAGAAACAGAATGAGAACATGGATCCATCATGCCTTGTTACCACTGTGCAGGCTGGTGGTGGTGGTGTAATGGTGTGGGGGATGTTTTCTTGGCACACTTTAGGCCCCTTAGTGCCAATTGGGCATCGTTTAAATGCCACGGCCTACCTGAGCACTGTTTCTGACCATGTTCATCCCTTTATGGCCACCATGTACCCATCCTCTGATGGGTACTTCCAGCAGGATAATGCACCATATCACAAAGCTTGAATCATTTATAATTGGTTTCTTGAACATGACAATGAGTTCACTGTACTAAAATGGCCCCCACAGTCACCAGTCAACCCAATAGAGCATCTTTGGGATGTGGTGGAACGGGAGCTTCGTGCCCTGGATGTGCATCCCACAAATCTCCATCAACTGCAAATATGCAATCCTATCAATATGGGCCAACATTTCTAAAGAATGCTTTCAGCACCTTGTTGAATCAATGCCACATAGAATTAAGGCAGTTCTGAAGGCGAAAGGGGGTCAAACACAGTATTAGTATGGTGTTCCTAATAATCCTTTAGGTGAGTGTGTGTGTGTATATATATATATATATATATATATATATATATATATATATATATATATATATTAGTATCAAATCAGCACATACTACTGATTGCTGGTTTCAAATCAGTGTTGTGATGCTTAATTTAATTTAGAATAGTGTACTGAAAAGGTTAAAGCTTTGTCATAGTCTTGTGCTATTGCAAGTATATGTTAGATAATTGCAGTAGTAATCAAAAATGCAGCTCATCGCTAATTATTTTCAGAAGAAAGTCACTTGAAAGGGGCATCTGATGAAAATCAGACTATAAAATCTTGCTGACTAAAAAGACGACCTTTAACCTGTGCTTCATTCCATCTCTATAGCAGAAGAACTTCAATAGTTCACACTTTATCTTACTCCTGTCTACTCAAACCCCAAGGAATTAACCAATGAAGAAGTGCCTTGGCTTGACATGCTGTAGATTGATATGACAGTCTGGTGTGCGTCTAATATCATATTCTGTGTTCATGTACCTTGTACCTCATGTACTAGCCTTGTAATCAACTCTCGGTTTTCTTGATTGTTGTCCGAAAATCTGCCTTGCCAAAAAAGTTGCACACTATAATATTTAGTTGGAGTGGTTTTAGCTTTGATTACAGTGTGCACTTGTGGTGGCATTGATGCATAAGGTTGTCGAAACATCACAACATCTATTTCAATCAAGAGATGCATTAAGTTTTGACCAAGATATTGCATTGACAAAGCAAGAGTCTAACCACTCTGTAAAATCTTCTCCAGCACATCCCAAATACTTTCAATGGAGTTATGGCCTCTGTGGTGGCCTATTCACATGTGCAATGATTCCTCATGCTCCCTGTGAAAACCACTTTCCCAATTTGAGCCCGTTGAATCTTGGCATTGTCCTCCTGGAATATGGCAAGGGGATACATCTTCCAAAAAGGCCGTTTAAGAAATGAAAAGCTACACACTGCATCAGTTAGGGTTAAAAGAATTGTTGCCAAACATATAACATGCTAGAAACATATTTATCACTGCAATAATGATCCAATACAAACAGTGCCTTTTTTGTCATTTAGACATTAAAAGCCACTTTAAAAGACTTTTCTACAGATATAAATTAATTGTTTATTCCATTGTGTCTATACTTGTTCTGGATGAAATGTTTTCCCATTAATGCCAAAACACATAAATAATAAAAAGAAATAAAAAAATCTAATTTCAAGGCCATGATACTGACGCCAAATGGACAACAAAAGGTTGAAGTCGAAATGGGAATTTGTATGTATGTGTGTGTCATTTCAAACCGCTCAACCTGTTAGGATCAAGAGGCAGCAAGTCATTTCTGAGTGCTGTCATTTGTCTCTGTCAGCTGCTGAAACGAGTCTGAGATGAAGAGGGACACATCTCTCAAACAGACATTCTGCCCTCTGCCAAAGGACCCTGTGCGCGCAAACGACATCCTCCAAGCGACACACACACCAGGGACCAGCGCTCCCTGCATGTGCTCCGTCTCTGACAGAATTGAATGAAATCTAATTGAAAATACCCCCCCCCCACCCCCACCCCACGCCAAAAAAAAAAGGGGGGTGGTAGCGGGAGAGAATAAAGCTAAGATAGCAAGTGTGAGACAGAGAGCGAGTGAACTATCCGGTGCTCTCTCAGAAAGATAAATGAGTCTCTGAATAGCAGTCTCTGTTGGGCAAAGTGTGCACTTGTGTTTGAGCTGTGATAAGGGCGTTCGCAGTGAGGAAACGGCTCTCCTGCCGCTGACAGAATACCCATCCTCACTTATAAAATGTGTAATAAACGAGCATTATAACGCTCAATTTGAAGCTTGGCGACCGATGGCATACAATTACATGTGTGTGAGAGAGTGAACTCATACTCTCAGATGTTGGTTTTTAATGTGCCTATGCATCTACAGAGCAAAATGAGGTGATTGAAGTTCAATTTGTATGCTGTTATTAAGTGTTTCCGCCTGGCTGAGTGTGTTAAAGATTGCGAATGGGACATTTATTATTACCTTTTGGTCAAATGAAGTGGCCTGGGCGATAAGGTGATGAAATTAATGAGGAGGAGGAAGTGGGTGATCCATCAACATCAACATTCAGAGACGAGTGCACTGGAGATGCAATATTGGAAAACTTGATAGAATTCATGGGAATAAAAGGGAGGAGATATTAGAGAGGGCCTGCTGTTTCTAACACATCTGGCCATGTAAATAAGAAGCTATAGTGTGGACGCGCGCACACACACACACACACACACACACACACACACACACACACACACACACACACACACACACACACACACACACACACACACACACACACACACACACACACACACACAGAGAGAGAGAGAGAGAGAGAGAGAGACATATAGCTTCAAGCTTACATCACTCACAGAACACAATCACAATCTGAGAGATATCGAAAATAACTAAGGTATCTACACTTATGCAACACATGCAAGTTCTCTATCTGCCTGAAAAAAAAAAAAGTGTTTATTTCACTTTGTGATACATTTTATGCAAAAATAAAGAAAAAGATTTTGAACTAGGTAAGCGATTTTGGAGGTTCCCAGTATTTTCTTCTGCTATCTAACATTTTGATGCCTTTCAATATAAACTATTTTATATTCTATCTCAATTGTTGTAGACAATTCAACTGTAAACTAGTAACAGTACATGATGTTATTGTGGTTTTGATGTTGCAGACATTTTTCAATCTATTTGAAAACTGTTCTTGACTTTTCAGCTGTTCTTGAATGATGAGCACTACATACATTTTTTAAATGTCTGATCTAAGGGAATTATAAACCATGCCAAGTGGTCCTCTCTTTGAAAATCCAATAGATTACCAAAATATCACTGATTCATGTCCCTGTACTAGGTCTAATATTTTTGATCTGGTTATGTAAATTAGAGTGTTTAATTATTATTATTACTGTGCGTTCACACCGCCGCCGGCGAGAGCGTCAAAGTGGCCGGAAGTCATTCATTGTCAATGAGAGCCGGCGGCGAGCTCCGGCGAGAGCGGCACGGCGCGTCTTGGACGGTGAGAGCGGCGAGGAGAGTTGAAGTCAGGTCAACTTTATGGTAATAAGCAATGACGCGCTTCGGCGGCAACCGGCGGCAACCAATCGGAATATAGAGGTGCTCCGTTTGAGAGGAGTCCAGAGAACGCAGTCCTGTAAACTTTGGTTCCGACCACATTAGTTCCCAAGCAAAATTGAGGAGGTTGATCATTTGAATTTGATTGACATTTGAATATTTTCGCGCTAGAACGCTTGTTTTTCATTGGGAATGCAAATTATAATAGCACTTAACCATGAACACCAAAGCCACACCACACAAATGGCTTTTAATTTGTTTATTTCATTAGCAAACATGTCACTATAATTGTTAAGTTTTTTCCAACTATCAAATTTCTGCAAAAATAACGATCGACATGCTTGTTTGCTTTGTGGCCCTTTTAAATACAGTTGTAAAAAAGACCACGCGTTCGATCTACGTCAGAGCATCAGAGCGTCCACGAATCTTTTCACGGCGTCACTGGCAGGGCGGCGAGAGCGAATTTTGCCGCTCTCGCCGGCGGCGGTGTGAACGTACAGTTATTTTTATAAATTCACCTGCTCCATTTTGATACTGTCATCCTATTTAAGATTAATTCAAAACTCTAGGGCTGTAATCTCCCAGTCGACTAGTCTATTTATTTGGTCGATACGTTCTGGCTCGACTAAAATTCTGATTGGTCGACTTTTTGCCGCGTTAATTTCATTACATTCATTTCATCACTAATTGCTAATGAGGGTGTTTTCATAGCACCCCTGTTTCACAGGTAACAGTCTGTCTTCAGAACACCCCCCTTTTTTCACTTTTTTGGATTAGCCCAACCCACTGGAGACAGATTGAAGAAAGAACTAAGACATTAGTCTGCATCATCCATGGTGGTTTGCTGATTTTAGCGTTTAATTTACTGTCAGAGTAATCTACCATGTCAAAGACATAGGGAGTGTGGCAGTATTCTATGAAAAAAAAAAAAAAAAACAAGGCAAAGTTTGCATATCACAGTTTGACATCCATCATGGCATATCACCTAAAAACGGTAAGCTAACTTGTCTGTGTTTAGTTGCCCCATCTTTTTTGAGTAGGCTATATGAATGAACATATCAGAATTGGCATAAAACATTGAAATCTGCCAATTAGAAATAATCGTTTTGTATGTTAACTGCAGGCGCACCCGCACGCAACGACGGTAGCATCCCCCAGACCACGCTGGAAACATTTTATGGTTCACTTTTATTATTGTGACCATTTATTTCTAGTATTATTTATTGGATTTGGGCACTTTATTATTTTATTTTTATTTTTTTTGGAGCCTAATGTGCAATCGCGCTGTGCCCACCGTTTTATTTGTTTTGAGCCTGCTTTATTTTTCAGTTATGCACTTTATTTCGTTTCTGCTCTCATCTTGATCTGGTTTGTTTAATAAATATTCTTTTTTTTATTAAAGTGGACGTGTCTTGTGTGTTTAAGAGTAAAAGCTTTAAATGAATAGTCTATTCGTGTCTCAGCCGCAAAGCTGCGCTTCTATGTTCAGCCTCGCTCTGTGCGAGGACATGGAATGATAAGCGGCTGAAATGATAGTGTCTGTCAGTTATCATAACATTATGACAAAAACAATTGTGTAAATTATTGTGCATATTCCTCAACAGTTCTTGTGCTGATATAACTAGTTGACATAGTAATATTTTCTGAAATCATAGGCTATATTGCGCAGGTGCATGTGATGCAACGCTGTCAGAGCAGACAGACTCGAGTGTGTCATTTCAGTGCAAAATAATTAGGTGAAAAAAGATTTAATATACTGCAAATAGCCTACAAGATTATTATAATAAATATATAAATATTTGTTTATTTATAATTCATTTAAGCGGACAAGGCTACCAAGTAAATCGAACGTTTTTTTTAACGCTAGGAAAACATACCACAAGTTCTCTTTGCACAAACCCCTCACACACATCCATCAAGACATCTTGTCCCATCAGTGAATAAGTTGATTTCCATAGGACTACATGACATGGGGCTGCAATAGAGTTTTTAAAAAGCCAAGGCATATGGATAGCGCCACGTGATTAGGTGGTTCAAGAATGTGCCCCTATGATGAGAGCTGAGTATCATGGGACTGTATAAGCACATGATTTCTCTTTCTAAGTATAACACAAATCTGAAAACATCAGTGAAGCTGCTTACAAGCTGTATTTTTTAACCATATATCAAAGATTAGCCGTTGTTATCTTCAAAATGTAAAATCAATGTGCAATGTCAAATATTTCACTGAGAGAACATAAATTCCATTTTATCCTCCTACTTAAATCCTCAAGTCAACTCATAGAAGGAAAGTAATAGCAAACTGACAATATTAACTGATTAAAATGTCCTTGACGTGTTACAACAGTAAATCAGCTCAAGGGATAACAAAAACAAACTACAAACCAGTAAAGCATTAGCAGTCAACCACTTAAGATTTATAGAAAAAGTATTTAGCAAATACATATACATATTTATATGTGTGGTCGCTGAAGTATTTAGTTCTTAACGTATTCAGGCTTAACAAAGTCCAATAAGGATTAGACGTTCCTTTGTTCCTCAACACTCCGTTTGCCAACAGGTTAGCCTTTTAACTTGCTGAGAGAGAGAGAAAGAAAGAGAGAGTGAGGGAGGAAATCTTGTGTGGATTTAGAAAAATGTCAAGAGCTATGGGGTTAATTGGAGGAGAAGTGAATCCTTTAGTGCACTTACTCATTAAACATTTGGCCTTTATGTAGAAGCTTGTGGGGGGGTGATAGGAGGACACACAAAACGCACTGTAGGGACTCCAGTAAGGTGAAAGTTAACAGCCATTTAATGGTTTAAATGGACAAATTAGGGTATTTTCGGCTCATAAAAATAAAGTAGGAGTGTTTCAGAGATAAAATGCTATATTGCTGAAATCCTGAATCGCTCCAAATGGCAAATGGGTGCATTGGGTTCAAGTAAACATACAGCTTCAAACAGGCCAATTTCAAGGCGGTTTAATAACAAAGACAGAAAAGTCAGACCATCAACCGATGGAAGGTAGATATGCTATATTTTGAGGAAAAAATTGAGAAATATGATCAAGAGGATTGGATCCCTCCTCCTTTTCTAACTGACATCCATTCAAAGACTTTCTCCATCCTCAGAGATTTAAAGCGCTTTAACCCCAGGGCAAAGGAGGGCAGCTTGGCTCACCAAGGAGCTGGACGGAAGAAAGACAGGATAAGGGTGACATAAGTGTGAAGAAGAGGAGCGTGAAATTTGGCAGACATTCACAAACCGACTGTTTTGCTCCAAGCACCTATCTGAGGCTGAAGACTGAAGCAACCAGAGAGAGAGAACGGCTATGTTGAAGAGCTGTTGATGAAGGGTGCTGCTAACAGACTCCAATTATTTGTAGAGTCATGTCAGGGAACATAGTGGGCTGGGGGTACTGCAAACACTGCATTTGTGAACACTAAGTTGGAGAGCGTTGTGAACTAACATCCCAAACACCTCTGACAAGCATGGAGAAAATCATGTCGACAGACTTCCCTGTGGTTCAGTCCTTCTTCGAACTCCAAATCATTCATACAGAGGAGAAACCGCCAGGCCAGGTTTAGATCCCGCCGCATCGTCCACCACTTTCACTCCAGTTCGTTGTCACGCTGTTCCTTACTGTGTCTAAGCCAGGATGGCAGAGAAGTGAAGTCCCCCTAATCCTTCTATTGTCCCGGGCCTAATTGGATTTAGAGGAGGAAGGTGGGGTAGAGGGTAAAATATGTGAACCCCCTTTTAGGGTGCCTAAAGGGGGGACTTTAGTTTTTCATGGCCTGAAAAGGAGGAATCCTCCAGGGATTTAAGGGATTGAAAGGTGACAGAAGCTGGATTATGTTTTTTATTACTGTGTCTTTAAGCAGGTAAACAGGGAAGCCCATTACATGGGAAAAGTGCAGGCAGCCAATTCCTAAGTATCTGTAAATACGTTGCTCATTTCAGTGGGTTTTGTTGCTGTAAGACCTCTCCAGAGTAAACTCCTGATGCTTTCGACAATACAGGTATACCTAAACATGGAGCCTACAAAGCAACTTGGTATTCTTGCTGCTGGTTCCTGATTCCGAATGAGCTCTAAACATTTATACTGTTCTATCTAAAGTACACTGTGGCTTAGGCTTTATTTATGAAATTGTTACTAAAACATTGTTTATTTTCTTCACTTAAGTATCTATATATCTATACCTACAATATATATATATATATATATATATATATATATATATATATATATATATATATATATATATATATCTCAGACACATCTAGCTCTTTATCTCTATAAATATCAAAATATGTCAAATATCTGCACTTTTGAAATCGGTGATTAATTGCGATTAATTAATTATGCAATTAATTGGGGTTAAATATTTTACTTGACTGACAGCACTACTAAAACATATAACATATATTTTCTCTTGCTAGAGAAAAAAAAATGTTAATGAGAAGATATGACAACAAATCGACTTAAAGAAACAAATCTGGGGGGGTGGGGGAAATGGGACACAAACAATGTAACTTGCCATATGTTATTTATAGGATGACTACATTGTCATGTAAACATGACAATTACATTGTCATCATTCGGTTCACAATTCACTGGAAAAACGAGCTGTGGCTCCAAAAAAATATTTTGGTCAAAAAAACTTATAGGCTATGTGCTGTCTTGAAGTCAAATTGTCTGTTCCATGTCAATACATTCAAAACAGAAATTTGAAATGAATGTCCTCATGACTCATGGCAACAGATCTGGAAAGGCCAAGCCAAAAAGCCTACAACTAGATTATTTGACCATTGTCTTTATCTTCAAAGTGTTATTGGTGAGGAGCACAGTAATTCAGACTCATTTACACTAGAAGTAAACTGAATCAGATGATGCTTGATCGAACTGTCACCTAAAAGAACCTGTCATGGTTGACTGGCCTTATTGGGTCCCCATGGAGACGCCATTTCAACCAGACTGGATGCGTCATTAACCAAGACTGAGGAGGCGACAAGAGTGGAATTCAAGAGTTCTGGATCTTTAAAAAAATAAATAGGATAACCCTATGTATGGTATTTAAACTTGATTTATTAACATGGACAGCTATACCATAGGTAGGGAGAGTAAAAATGCTACACAAAAAAAAAAAAAGAGTGAAAAAATTATTGATAATATAAACAATAATCAGAGAGATGGTCTCTGGTCTCACACACAAAGGTGTGTGACTCTAATCTCAGACAAACATGCTCACTCTGGCATCCATAAGGAGTCTCATCCATCTGGCTAGCAACATATTCAGTGACGTTTGTCAGTGACTGCTCTGCTGGGTAAATGATGGAGAGCAGATCAATCAGGGGACTGGGAGGCCCCAACCTTCACCCTGTCGGCAGAGGAAGATGGAGCAGCTAGACTCAGGTGCAGGAAACCCACCTTCCGTCTGGTGAAAAGGAGCCACTGATAATGGGCTGCTATTGTATGATATACTCAGTCTGCTGGTACTCTATGCTTTTGGTAGGGTCATGTGTTTGTATATTTCAAGTCTAAGTAACACTTGACTTTTATTCTTTAGCTATCAAGACAGGTTCACAAGTCTTTGCAAAGCATCCATATCAAGGCTCTGGTCAAGTGCCAAGTCAAGTCTAAAGATTTTCAAGTCCAAGTCAGGTCTCAAATCTCTTTGGTTAATATATATGCTGAAGTTTATAAAAGTCAAATAATTTCACTCTGACTCGAAATATATTCACACACTACCATTCTTTTGAAAGAAGTCTCTTATGCTCACCAAGGATGCATTTATTTGATCAAATACAGTTGAAACAGTAATATTGTGAAATATTATTACAATTCAAAATAACTGATTTCAACTGTAATATATAATATGTAATATATTCGTGTGATGGACAAACTGAATTTTCAGCAGGCAATACTCCGGTCTTCATTGTCACATGATCCTGTCACATGATCCTTCATTCTGATTTGTTGATTTCAATGTTGAAAACATTTTGCTACTTAATATTTTTATGGAAACCGTGATTTTTTTTTTCTTCAGGATTCTGTAATAAAAAAAATAAAAAGTTTTTAAAAACTGCATTTGTTTGAAATAGGAATCTTTTGTAACACCGTAACTGTCTTAACCATCAATTTAATGCAGAATAAAAGTATTAATTTCTTATTAAAGTATTAAAGTCTTAAGTCAATTCTTATGAGTCTGACAAGTATTAAGTAAATTTTTTCCAATGGAGTGAGAAGTTCCATCATTTCGCCCCAACTTTTGGACTATACATATATTTTACAAATTGAGGAATGATTATTAAAATTATTTTCTATAATCAACAACATGCCACAGACACTATCAAAACATACTGTAACTCAGAATATGCCTTCAACTAAAAGTCAAACCCAAATCACAGACCAACGTATCTTTTGCAGGACACAGTCGGTGTAAAACTCATCCTGACCTTCAGCAGTAGCTCTAGAGTAGCACAATATATCTCTCTGAAACATCTCTTTAGAATGATGTCCATCCCAGATCATAAAAGTGCCAACAGGGAAAGAAGGCCACAATAGAAACAGACAATAAATTCAACGAAGGATCCAAGTTGAAAGCATGAGGGCAGCTCTCCTTGACTTTGAGATGCTTCTGTCACAAATCTGTTTCTTCCCTGTTTTTAGCATTCAATTATCATTGCTGTATCAGTGGACTGTGGACAGGATCAGTGAACTGCTTCATACAAGATGACTTCATTGCAGGAGTAACCTCAGAGAGACTGGAAGGTATCAGTCCCATGGAATGGTACAGGAAAGATTCGCTTCTGTTTAAATCACTAATAAGAGATGAGAACTAGTGATATCCAGGTCATGATGTGCAATTCTTCATTATTTTAGTGTGATTCAATGGACCTCAATGGACTGGACCTCAGTGCTTTGTACAATTTTATTCTTGGAATTTGGTCAATTAGAAATAACTTAATAGATACAGACTTGCCCATTACAGATTATATCAGAAAAACTCAAGCTAACACACAAAGATGAATATTTTTCACACATTTTTCAACATCTTAAAACATCTTATCCCCAGGCTTAAATTCGGGATACAGAATCTCAGATTTTCAAAGTGGTCTCAGACTTTTGCTAACTACTGTGTAAATGGGTATAAAGTACTCAATAAAGAAAGAAAGGAGAGAGAGAGAGAGAGAGAGAGAGAGAGAGAGAGAGATCCCCTCATCATTCAACTCACTGTACGTCTCATTCATTTATCGACTCCAGCAGGACACCATGTGTAAATGCTGATATGAGCAACAGTCATGGCTGCTCTCCTCCAGCTCATTGATAGTGACAGAGGTGCTATGGTTGGCTGTTTGCCTCTGTGCAAACTACTTGCGCCTAACTGAAAAATCAATAAAATCTCCGGACAACCTGACACTGATCAACAGCAGTCGAAGGTCGTCTGTGGCAACCAAATGAGGAGGGAGTGTGTGTGTGTGTGTGTGTGTGTGTGTGTGTGTGTGTGTGTGTGTGTGTGTGTGTGTGTGTGTGTGTGTGTGTGTGTGTGTGTGTGTGTGTGTGTGTGTGTGTGTGTGTGTGTGTGTGTGTGTGTGGAGCGATGAACCACTCCAGGATGTTTTGTAGGACAAGCGTAACAATACTTTCACTTCGTAACATCCCTCCCACCTTCCCTCCTCTCCTCCTACCCAATTAGGTGTGAACGGAGCTTGTCCTTCAGAAGAAACTCGACTGCCTGAAGCGAAAAGCAATGTACGGATCTGGGATGGTATTTTATATAAAGCAAACATGTCGGAGGTCAAGGATTAAACAATATAAAATATGGAATCCATTATTGTTCAATCTGGTGGCATTTCAAGTGAAACATATACTCATGAAATTGGCTCCAAAAAGTATACATGAACACACTTTGAACATGGATTACTATAAAACAAAATATCAAATCAACTGGTGTCAAGGTGATTTTTATCAAGTCAGTTCTCCTTCAGTTCACACAGGTGTCCTGATTTGTATGTCTATAAAAACTTGAAAAGTATGTCTGTGCTATCACAACAGAAAAGAAAAACTGATATTTTGTTATAGAATGAAGTGACATTCATACATGCCAAAGTTAAAGCACCCTAGAAAATTGTACTTCAGAGTACCACACTTTCATTGGATTTTTACTATTCCTGCGGATGCATACTGTGTTTAGTAAATTTTCAGTATTCCAGCAGCACTGGATACTGTATCCTACAGTGCCACACACTCGATTTAGTATCCTATTTCTAGGTTGATTAATGAACCGGAATTAATAATTTGATCATTATACAAAAATGTATTTATAAATGCTAAATAGCTTCTATTTCCAAGATGATAACTGGGCTCATGCAACAGCAATGTAGCGCAGTACTATTGGGAAAACATTTACTCATAATATTTCACTTTAGAGCTTGTCTGAAAAACTCTTTTTCCAAATAAATTTGGTTCTGGAAAAAATGAATTGTCTGAACATGGTCTTGGAGTTTGGGTGGGGGTGGGGTATGTCCTGTGCTGATTAGCTCTAAATGTCAATTTTTTTAAGAACAGCACAGCAATATTTAACACTGAGAGCAGTAGAGAACCAAGGGTACAACATAGTGGAGTGTCTGATCAGGAAAATCCTAAAACACATCAAATGCAGACAGTGTGAATGCGAGGGGCACAGAGAGACACCCATCTGCTCCATGACCTCACCAAATCTCCCTGGCAGATGCGGAAAGGCCTGCCAAGCAATTAGTACCACTGGTTGACTTGTTTGGGGCCGTCTCCTAGGGGCAAATGCAGCTGGGGCCGTCTGTATGTGTGTGAAACGCGGGTAAGACGGTGTGCCTTTTTGGCCCGCTGCCTCTCACGTTTCCATTGTGGGGCAGAAAAAGACTACAGGCTAAAAGCATCTGTAACTGACATTCTAGCCCTCTTATCATTGACATGAAAGAGCAAAACATGCTAACTTCAGCCGAGATGGAAAGAAAAAATACTGCACTTTTTTTTTCTTTTCTCTTTCCTCCTAAATGAGCCTGGAAGACAACGTAGAAGACAAACGTCTTTACACTTTACGGCGCAGGAATACTACATCTTTAAGGATATACCAGAAATGCAAATAAGAACTTGAATAAAATACTAACCCAGGACAAATAATTTCATAATCCGTCACATACAGGAAACTCATGCATTTTCCACAAGAGAGTAAGTGACAGTACATTTGACAAAGCATGATGGGACTACAGGGAGATGAACGTTATGTGGTCAGTATCTGCCACCCCAAGATTTTTCCTGTTTAAATATGCCCTAATATCTATACTTTGTGGGAAACCCAAAAGAGCTTGTCTTAGTTTTGAAGGTGCCCCTGAAGTTCTCCGGATCACTGTTTTTCTCTTTTCTTTGATCAGCCAACACTATCTGTCTCTTTTTTAACTAGGTCAGATGACCTGGAAATCACGTTAGCCTCTTCAAGATGTAGAGACACAAGGAATGAGAAAGAGAGAGAGTCTTATCAGACACTGTCCAGTGTTGTAGAGAGGATCAGAGTGGAGTCATCAGATCAAAGAGGAGTGGCTCCACACTACCGTGCCTCTCTCATCTTCTCGTTCGGTCTGCTCACTAAGACCAAAGCTCTTTTGGTCTCCAGATAATACGGAATGTTTTTAAAAAAAGAGATAAAGAGCCCAAAAGTATTTCTTCTTGTGTTGGAGCTTATTTAAACGGTTCTATTCAGACCTGCTAAGTGTACATAAGGTTCAAGAACACTTTTTGGCACTTACGCGTTAGAAGAATCAGAAATTCTACCACTTGCTGAGCTTTCAGCGAATCAAAGCTTTGCTAAGATCTATAAGTGCCTTTGACCTTTATAAAACGATTCAAAGGAAGGAAAGGAAGTTAAATTAAAATCATAAAAAAGGAAAGTCTTGAATCATTTCATGGTTTTACGCTACAATTTGCTTAGCTATTTAATAAACAATAATTTGTTTAATGCATAATTAAATAAAGGAAAATAGTAAGGGCAATAAAAATATTTAGTGTGAATGGGTGCAACAACTAATCATAATCAAATACGTCATGTTGTAGATGCTATAAATGTTTGTAAAATAGAAATGGAAATAAGATCGGTGATCACATTTTTTTGCAGTTTATGTAAATAAAGCCAATGCTTCCACGTCAAACACTGATTAATGAAATTATAGTAATAGCCTCTCAACTTCAGACAGTAAAGATCCCCTTGAATTTAATCGTTTAACATTTGAATAGGCAGAAACACTTTTTCAAAAGACAAGATAAAGAAATCCATTAAAAACAGTATTAAAAGATTAAGTGATTAATTTGCTTAATTCTTGAATAAGCGAAATTGCACTGCACTAAGGTAAGTTAATTTCAAATTATGTAAAAGTGTGTTAACCAAGTTAACCCTAAATGATTTTAGACAAACATTTAATTTCACTATTATTTAGAGCTGAGATTGGGAGCAAGTATTCACTTTAAAAAAAAATAGCTTTCAAAACTGATGTTAGACGTCACATGATTTATTTAACATTTAGTATTCTACAATTCCACTCATTAAACTGCTAAAGTTGTTTCTTTACCATTACAGAACAAGGTCATATATGAAAGAATGAACGATAAGGTGACTGGAGAATCAATTACTTATAGCACATTATTTTATTCCAACATATAGGTCTATAGGCCTAAGAACTAAACTTACGTAAAATGCACTACATTCACGTCGCTGTAGAAATATTAATAATCATCCCATGGCGTCTGATTTCGTGATGTTGTTTCACTTGGTTAAGGAGCAAAATAAACAATGTTTGTGTAATTAAATAAAACACCATGAAGTTTCTTTAACGAAAGAACATTCGCTCAGCGTGACTAACAAACAGTGTTTTACTCAAGCGAAAAATAAAACACCCCGCGGGCTCTCAGATGGGCTTAACAACACAAACTCTTGACATTCGCTTCTCTCACTGTACAAACACACTCAGTCGCGACGGATCGATAGTTTGAATGGCCTCATTTAGCGCAAAGCATCCTACAGCACGCAGCGCTATATCTGCAGACTTCCTCGTAAGCCTGTCGTTAAGACAACTGTGATGAGAGCTGAACTCATACAACATGAAGTCTGGCTTGATAAGAGACTTCAATTACCACGCCAAACAATCTCTCCTCTCTAAATTATTCATCTTAACGCGCTATGCTTTGGAAGAGATACAGCTCAGATTCACTGAACTCCTGAGAATAGAGCAACGGTGGGGATAAAATGATGAAAACAAAATAGTTATTTTTAAAGTTATTTTAATGACAGCAATGAATATAGCGAGCGAGCGGAAAGCCGTGGCAATGAAGGTAATTAAATGCAAAACAAATAGAGATAGGCTACTACGCACAAAAAAGAAAAATTACACTAAATTTATTGCATCAGAAAATACAGAGGAAAAACCAAATAAAGACATTTGTTTCTTTACTTAAACTGCAAGCCATCTTTTTTCCTTTTCTTTTTTAATTTTCTTTTTTTTCCCTTTCTGTTCTAAAAACGTGCTTTTATTCTCCTTATATCAAGTGCATGCAGAAGTTAAATCGTAAATATCTTATGTAAATAACACAAGTGCAACCTGCTTATAGCCTGTATACATCCGCACTGGAGCGTTTCTAAACCCCAATTCATTACAGAAGCTCAATGTCATCTAATTACAATAACACTGAATAACCCGAAGGACATATCAGTCGCTAATTTTTTTTTAATTCTGTTTTTACTTCATTTTACTGACCATAGTCGCTAATCGAGAAATTAAAAATAGTTTTAAACAGAGTCTAGGACCCGCATAAAATGTTGCAATTATATGAACATACCGGAGAATTAGAAGAGTTAACCAATCTATATCATTGTGCTTTCGGCATTATTACAATATTACAGAAGCTACACCTCCACGACCATGAGATCCATGAGCACACACACATGCATGCATTTGATCTTTCTGAGTAGGCTATAGGGTGAAATGGCGGTGGACGAATGCAACAGCAGTGCGCGGTCAACAACCTTACAGTGGCAAAAACAATCCCTCTCTTTTTCTTTAACACAAATCTTTCAGCAGCCAATTCTTAAAGACCAAAATTTAATTCAATGTAATCAAAAATAAATAACAATCGCAACAAACGTACAAGCAAGCAAGCATTACAAATGTAGCATATATTCAGCGAATACTATACGATCAAATGTACGGTGAGATAACAATCAGCAAACATGTAAAATCGTTGTAATGAAGGTTAAAGTAAGTAAAAGGTAAAATGTGTCCTATTAATGTTGTCTGTATAGCCTAACCTGGAGGCGCCGTATCTCGAGCGCTGGATGTTCAGGAGGAGAGAGTCTCTCCAGCGCACCTAGGCTGTGATTGGCCAACAACACTGACAGCTCCCCCGCTGATTGGCCAGGAACAGATGCCCGTCCCCCTTTCACTCCAACTAGAGGACCATTCATAAACTAAACAATTCCAACACTCACGGCTGAGTCTGGACAACTGCACACTGGCGCACAGTTTTCATGCGCAAACACAAATGAAAAAGATGATGACATGACGCGCGGAGATTTATACTTCAACTGATACTGGTAACAACTTAAACCTTAAAACCTTTTCAAGCAGAGTTGGAAAAGTCGCACTGCGTTGCATCCATCCGTTTCCTGGTCTAAATTTGACGTCTATCCGCTGTGGGCGCAAACTTCATCCTTTTTTTCTTTTAGCTGGGAGTTGTGCCTCTGGCTCCACCGGTAAGCATTGGATCCATCGGCGTACTGCGAAACTCCGGTCTACAGTCCGGATCTGTGCCCCAATATGATTGCAACGCAAGCAAAGCTGGTTTACCAGCTCAATAAATATTACAACGAAAGATGCCAGGCGCGCAAAGCGGCCATTGCCAAGACCATACGAGAGGTGTGTAAAGTGGTGTCGGATGTGCTGAAGGAGGTGGAGGTCCAGGAGCCCCGTTTCATCAGCTCCTTGAGCGAGATAGACGCGCGCTATGAGGGCATGGAGGTCATCGCACCCAACGAGTTTGAAGTCGTGCTTTACTTGAACCAGATGGGAGTCTTCAACTTCGTGGATGACGGCTCTCTGCCGGGCTGCGCGGTGCTCAAACTCAGCGATGGCCGTAAGAGGAGCATGTCCCTGTGGGTGGAGTTCATCACCGCCTCCGGTTATCTGTCGGCGCGAAAGATCCGCTCCCGCTTCCAAACGCTTGTGGCCCAGGCCGTGGATAAATGCAGCTACCGGGACGTGGTTAAGATGGTGGCGGACACGAGCGAAGTGAAACTGCGCATTCGGGAGAGATACGTGGTGCAAATCACCCCGGCCTTCAAGTGCACGGGCATCTGGCCTAGAAGTGCAGCTCAGTGGCCCATGCCTCACATCCCGTGGCCCGGGCCGAACCGGGTGGCGGAGGTAAAAGCGGAGGGTTTTAACCTCCTCTCTAAAGAGTGCTACTCGTTAACGGGGAAACAGAGCTCGGCGGAAAGCGACGCCTGGGTTTTGCAGTTCGCCGAGGCCGAAAACAGGCTTCTGATGTCGGGCTGTAGGAAGAAATGCCTCTCTGTTCTAAAGACTCTCCGTGACCGACACCTCGAGCTGCCGGGACAGCCGCTCAATAACTACCACATGAAGACCCTGCTGCTGTACGAGTGCGAGAAACACCCGCGGGAGACTGACTGGGACGAGTCGTGCCTCGGCGACCGTCTGAACGGTATTCTGCTGCAGCTCATCTCCTGTCTGCAGTGCCGCCGGTGCCCACATTACTTCTTACCCAATCTAGACCTGTTTCAGGGTAAACCACACTCAGCCCTGGAGACAGCGGCCAAACAGACCTGGAGACTGGCCAGAGAAATCCTTACCAACGCTAAAAGTTTGGATAAACTGTAAGATGCAAAAGGAGGACATTTATTTTTGGTGAATATTAAGGGACGTTTGACATCACAACACTGAAAGTGCAGAGAATGTGATCGTGGTGCTCTCTGAATAATGAAACCAAGAAAATGAAAGATTTAAATAAAACTTAAGATTGCAAAACTAAGCATTTGCTTTTGCCAACGGGACATTGCAGAAGAGAGAAATGAAGGTACATTTTAAACTAAGTGTAATGATTTTGTTGTTTGTTTGAACTGTTTTCACAAAGTGAAAATTTTATTTAAATATATGCACAAGATCTTTAATTGCGAATTACAAAATGTAGCGTGCCAAGTTCAATTTTTTTCATGATGTGATAAAAAATTGAAACGTGTAATAAAATCATGACACGATGAAATTTAAACTTGGCAATTTGTCATTACTTAATTCAAAAACAAAAATTCTTACATTAATGGGACTGCAATACATGAGCATAAGACTCATGTATAATAAAGCGTTTAGTTTTGTGATTCGTCTTCGCTATAAACAAAATTAATTACAGTGTGTATTGTGAACTAGCCTTTCAATTGAACTAGTAGAAAACGAAACGTAAAAATACGCGTGCATGGGCCCGTTGCTCTGAGATAAAACGGATATTTATTAAATGACATTAGCAACAAAATAAAGAATGTATGATGTAAAAAATGGAAATAATGGAGAGCAATTTGTAAAACAGCCAAGACCTCTTACACTGAAAAATAAAATGTAAAAAATAAAACGTAAACAACTCGCACAATACAACAACAGTAGGCCTACTTAATTTCACTGATTAAAAACCAAATATGAATCCCATCAAATATAAAAATGTTTAAATAAAGACACTGCTTTTTAAAACTTTTTCGACTGAATTAATAATAGTTTAATTCTTTGGAGTCAATTAGTTCACTGGAAATCTCTGAAAAAAAACACATAGGCCTATATTTTATATTTTATTTTATAACAGCAGTTTATTAAAATTAAAAAGCCTTCTGAAAGAAATACTTAGACAATGTTTGCAACAAACAAACAAACAAACAAATAAAGAATCCACTAAAACAGATCTGCTGTTTTATTCTGGAAAAGTAACCATTTTAGCTCACAATTCTGTTAAACAACAAATTTGTATTAATCTAGCTTTTAAGAAAACAACTTTATTGAAAACAATATATTTGAAGTAACCTACATAAACATAAAAACACATTAAGGAAATGCTGAAAGTTGATATAGCCTACTTTGTTCTTAAACAGTCAAAACAAAAGTCCAAGCAAATCCAGCATTCAGAATAATAAGATAGCACTCTTTCCTATCTTTGTGTTATGATATATGATAAGATGACCACAAATAGCCAATACTCACAAACTCTGCATGGAAAGGTACAGTAGTAAAACCACTGATGTTCCGAATACACATTATAGGACCTTGGTTATGTTACGGCTGGTCACACATTTTTAGTGTGCACATCTCATGGGACATTTGGAGTCATTTTGGATGAGAAACTCTCTTACCTTGGGATCAATGTCCTTAAAACTTGGGTCTTCTTCATCCACCTCAAAGTATAACTCTAGTGCCGTGATGGACAGTGTGCCTTTTACCACTACAGCGGGTGCAACCAGCTGTGCACTGGTGCTCAGGTTAACAGGCCCTATGGATCATAGAAGAGCACAGCGGTTAGTGTGTGTGTGTGTGTGTGCCTTCTCCACCCTCTACTGCCCTTGGCATAGAAACCATTTCAAAGGAGTACTAAGTGTTTACTCGAACACATAAACTCAACAAGGGCGCATATTGACTTCCTGAAAGATAAACATCTTTAGTTTTAATAAGCTTTGTAGGAAAAGTCTCCAAAGTAAAGCCACAGTCATTTTAGGATAATAAGGTTTAAGTCAAATGATAACTTCAAAAGCACTATAAAACATGATTTAGGATGATTTAGGCTCAATTTTTTTTGCCTGCACAATTTTAAATGATAATAATAATAATGAATAATAATAATAATAATAATTATAATAAAATCTTACCAATGTAAATTAAGTAATGTAGCCTACATAACTTTATAATATTACAACTTTTAAACAACTATGAAAAAAAAAACAATGAAGATGTGTTAAATGTAAACTAATAGCTAAAGCATTAATTATTATTTTAAGCTATTTAACAATTAATCAAAAACGATTTAATTAAAAAAAAAAAAATATATATATATATATATATATATATATATATATATATATATATATATATATATACATATATATATATAAATATAAAAAGATTAAAAAAAGGATTATCCCGCGCACAATGACATATTTAAGCGCTTCATCTGTCATTGAAATGGTAGCCTATAGTCTAAATGTCAAAAAAGCGCTGAAATCCGCTGTCAATCAGCGCTCATTGATTGCGGGTTTTGGGTTTAATCTGTCATCAATCTTAATTTATGCCATCATGACAATGTTGAAGGGTTGCTCTGGGGAATTTCTGCCTCTCTGCATGCGCAAAGCATCGGATTTGCGTTTGCAAACTGCCGTTGCAGTCAGCACGACCAGAAGCCCGTGTTTGATTTCCCCAAGCACCCTTCAATTCACAGACGCACGCCATGATCAGATAAATTCATCAGCATGTAATACGGCTGAGAAATAACTTGTTTTTTTCTCCCTTCGAAACAGGAACATGTTTCAATTAGCCTACACCTGAATAAAACATCTTGCTAAGTAGGCTAGATGATCGGAAACGACGCGAATCTACACAATAATTTTCACTTTAGGCTACTTGAGAGATACGGTCTTTTATTAGGACTATAGGGCAGACTGACAGCCCAAATAAGATCAAACATATATAAACACGTTACTGACGAAAACAACACGAGTGTAAATAGATAAAATAAAATCCGATTTAGGCTATTCGGATGAACAGATTATTAATGTGTAGCTGTAGCCTAGTTTTGCAATTTTGCGAGCTCCGCCTCAAACCAGTTAACCAACTAAAATATATATTTAAATATATATATAATTGTGTTAATATAGCCTAATTAAATGTCATTAATGATTTTCGTAGCCTAGCCTACTGTAAATTCAAAACTGTTAAAATCTTAAAATAGTCAAATGTTATTTAAAACATTTTTAGGGATATCTATTTTTAATTCACCATTGAAAAACATTAGCGTGTTTTTTTTTTTGTAAGAAACAAAATTTCTGCTTTTGGCCGACAGCAAGCAGATACAAATACAAGTGAGTTATTTAGCTGTGAAGAACAAATTTAAGCATTATTTTCGTTTATATTTTAACCCATCTATATAACCCAGGGTATTGCAAATAATTTGATTATTAGCCTAGTTGTTTTAAAGCATGAATTGTTTTAAAGCCTACTCTCACTGCAGACTCCTGTCACGAATGTGGGCCTTCGAGCGCTCTTCAGCCCTCACTCAAATCTAACCCGATCACAGGCAGCTAATGAGAGGACTGCCTCAGATAATGGTGTGATCCCCCTATTAACGGCTGAAGAGAAGGGGGGTGACACTGCTAGAGCGCAACAGAACAAACCAGAACGCTGCCGTTATCAACGGAGCTGGCTAGAGCGCGCGCCCAGTATAGAGAGTGCTTCATTGATTTGACCAGGATCGTTCTATAGCCTAACATGCGCATGCCGTTTATGACAGGAGCGTTCTAGTTTGTGCGTCGCTAGGCGGCTGTTCTATAGGCTACCTGTGAGGTTCTCCAACTCTTTCTCCTCCAAGGATGAGAGATTGTCGTCGTCCTCCAACAGCAGCTCACTCTCTGAGTTCTGCTTCCCCAGCACTGAACTCCTGATGGACTGTTTGCCTTTCAGCACGTCCTCCTCTGGAGCTGCACATAACAAAACATCACATTCCTTCAAGCGTAACCGCGCAAAAACTTTAAACGACTGTCAGTTTACGTAGCCTATACTCAGGTAAGTTGACGGCACGGAAGCTTAAATAAAAATCATATAAAATGTGCTTGTTATTTTATTATATATGCATATGATTATTTTATATTTTATATTAAAACTTTAAACTGAATAAATAGCCTATAGCCTACGTTTTAAACACTATTAATAGGGTGTAATATATATTTATGTCCTAAATGGCATCAAGTTAACATGACAAAACCATCATGTAGCTACGAGCCGCTATTTTTTTTTTGGATGTTCTATAACATTTTCATTTGTATTGTTTTAATAATCAGAATATTAAAACAGCTCATTTGCATAATGACGGTAACTTGTCATGGAGAAATTCAGTGTATTTGATTAAAATAAGTCGATTTGCATAGACGATGTAGCTGAAATTTCACAATATCCTGACGGTTATTTAGAACAGTTTATTTCTTTCAAAATAGTCATTTTACCTGATAATTAATAAATTTGAAGAAAAGAAAAAAAAAACACATTCAGCTGACAGTGTTCATGTCATGATATACTTTATGATTCAATTAGTAAAGAAAACTTACAAAGGATGTGGTTGATTATGTTGTAGAATCTAATAACTAATATCTAATAAGAGATCTAATTGTTAACATTAAATCGTTTTGAATTAAACTGAAAGCCCATTTCCAGACATATGTTCTGCTCCATATGCCAAGCTTCCCCCTGACAAAAATCAGGAGTGGCCCTGACTGATTTCAACAGTACATGACTTGAGGTTCCGCATAGATTATTTAAGAAAAATGGTAATCTGTAAACATTTACAGAACACTGCATTCCCAAGTGAGGGGGCAAAAATGGGTCTACAGTAGAAACCAAGGCAATCCTTCATCTATGTAAACAGAGAGAGGTGACGGGGCAGTCTCTCATCAGACTGCTTTGGCCTACTGGAGCTACACAGAGTCCAGTCCAGAACTGTGTGGACGTAGAGCCATGTGAACTCTGCCCCCTGTCTCCAGATACATCACCTGAGGGGGGTTGCATTTGCACTTGAAGCAAAACCCTGAGACAACTCTTTATAAATAGAGCCCTAAACCATTAGAAAAGCAGAGCAAAGAAATCTCTTGTCATGGAAAGTATGCTGGCGCACTGATATTTAGAACGGTCTTCCTGTAATTAACTCTCCCCAGAGAATTTGTAGTTAACAGCAGTGAAATTACTACCAGCTTCCTAATACATACCACATGCCCGTGTGCTCACAGCAGACAGAGTGGACACAAGGATGTGGCAGAAATAAAATGGTGTTACTTCTGTGCATTTCAGCCACAATAGCATTTAGTCATATTTACTATTGTGTCTGAAGCTGGTTGAAATGTAGTCACTTCTTCCCAATTCATTCTTTGTGAGAGAGTACAGGCCAAACTTCTAAAAATGTTGAATACATGTAACTCAAAATAAAACTACAGTATATATTATTTCAAATCACAAGTTTCAAGGAAGCGTTGTGATATCCGTTTTTTTTTTTTATGTAATAACTTGATAAGTGCTTTTAACACTGATGAGAAGCATTGGTAAGAAAACTTAGAGAGAAGAAAGAGCAAATATTAGCATGAAGATATTAGACAGTAAAAGAATAAAGAAAGAAAAAAACATGAAAATGAATCACAATAATAAGATAAGTACATTTGTAAGTCTAGCATTTCTTTTTTAAATCTGTCTTTTTTTAAGCATTTCCTTTGAAGTTTACTTTTGGCTTTGAAATCTTTGAGACCTCTATTGTAGCATCATCCATGCATTCTGCACATCTACTTAAATAATGCTGACCAACCAAACTTTGGATCCCCAGTAGACTTATATAAAAAAAAAAAAAAGGGACTGAAGAACAAATTTGCCAGTGCCCTGAACGAGTCAAAAACCCATGTTGTAAGATTACATTCATACATCAGCTTTACTTAAATAGCTCATTCATTCCCCTCATTCAGCAAATGCTAATGTAAATACGTTCAGTTGCGTTACACTTTTAAGCTCTGTTTCCCTTTTCCGTGCAGGTTCAAATGCTCATTTATATGCAACTACGGAGGCAAAGCAATTAAATTGTCAGAATTAACAAATTTGTTTTTAACACAAGTGCAGCCAGGAGTGAAGTCAGGAGGTGCTTATTGATCACAGGAACAGAGACATTAGTCTTCAGGTATTTACACTCGCCCAACACCGTAGGCCCCACCTGGTCAAATCAGTCCCCAGAAAAGATGGTGCTTTCCAGCCATAAATACATATCTTACCAAACTACCACTGTTTCCTGGCTGGCGATGAATGATCGCAATTGTGCGTGCCAAAAAGAGAAGTTTTAATATGATGATATATTCTGAGTGATGAAAATGAAAATAATTTCCAAGCAAGCCTTTCTATATTCATCAAGAAGAAATGCTGTTTCTTTCAAATGCTCGGGCATGTCTGTTATTTGAGGAAAAAAAAAAATATATATATACTGCTATGCCTTACAAGTCAAAATGTTACATTTTTATACCGACTGAATTCTAAGTATTGAGCAAAACCCGTATCAGACTACTGGATTGTTGAAAATGACAGAAAATTGTTTCTTAAAAAATAAATAAATAAATCATGACTTTCTTTCACATGTCATGAAGATAATCACAGCCAGATATGACCCTTGTGCACTGTTTGAAAACTTGAGATCTTGCCCGAGACTTTCATTTCACTTCCGCAACAAATTTAGGGTCAGCAGAAAAGACTCAAGCTTTCTATAGAGGAGAGGGGCCGACAAACATCAATGTTATGAGCAGCACTGTTATTTAACTGCTAAAGTATCTTTCAGTTGTCCATTCGTTTTACCACTCACCCATCTTATTATGAGTTTAGAATCGTTTACTTTGTTAAAATACTAAATTATTTATGAAATATGCTCTTGAGTCATAATAGCTGTTTTTGTGTTTGTCCAGTATAGGTTTTTAGGTAAAGTTAAAGACAATTAATATATGCACATAAATACTTGATGGATGGATTGATTGTTTCCTGCGCTGGAAGGACACTGGGGAAGAGTATAATGAAGGGTTTTAAGGGCTAACAAAGTTTTAGGTTCCATTTCAAAGACGATTCAAAGTGTTCCTTAAGGAACACTTGAACTTAACCAAGTCCGAAGTTAGCAAAAGAAAAAGGGAAGAATACAGAGAAGAAAACGTAGAGGACGAAGCAAAAAGAGAGAAATCATTGGTTCCCCTCAGGGCCCTCCATCCAGCTGCATGTTATGACCATTAGGGCGGCACATCGGTCTCTGAGGATGCTGGGATTCTGAGCACTTATTGCTTTTAGATCACATTCTTATTGACTTCTGTCACATTGGTCGTTTGTCTTGAGGACCTGTGTCATTCTAACGGGGGACTAAGCAGTGACATATTGGAGACATTTTGTTTTCTCAGAAATGGCCCTGTTTCCGAGGGGTGCAATAGGTTAAGCTGCTCAAGTCCAAGTACTGAATGGCAATGATTGTAAAGCCTGCTATCTCTAGGTGTGGCTAAAAACTCATCAAGAAGATAAAAAATTGTTAAGGAGTCTGTAAAACATTTTAAATCGCATATGCTGTACGCATTGCTGCAGTGAATGAAGGGACAGGGGAGGGCTCCTTTTTAACCACCAAAAAGAGAAAGAGGAACGGATAAAATCAGATGCACTTACTAAACATTTAAATACGAGGAGAATGTTATACTGAGAAGCAATAATAACAACATTAAATGAGGCAAGGAAGGGAACACAAGCCCCTGATGAGTTTAATAACCTCAACTTTACTTTTGATAGCATGGGAAATACCAATCTAGAATGAATAACTCATTATATTGTTATCAATATGTGGAGTTATTTATGGATTATAAGATGCATATTTCAAATGAGATGACTTATTAAACAAAGGAAATATAATGAGAAATATATTATGAATAAATTATGCACATTTCATATAAATCTAGTCATTTCAGGCTGGAAAACTAAAGGCGCTTGTTTTTAATTTCTTTTTCTTAAACAAGAGAATAATTAAAAATGCATTCTTCTATTTTTTATGTATTAGATGCAAAAGGAAACTACATTTGCAACAATATTTTGCCTACATATGCATTTTCTGCAGTTAACAAATATATTTTCATGCAAAAAATTAGATATTTGATCTAAATATTTTTCTTTTAGTCCACCAAGTTTATCCTATTATCCCTAGTGCAATTTAACTCAGACATTCAATAAGTGTTTTTCGACATAACAAAAACATTTCTTTTCCCCCTTCATAATTTTTCCTATGCTGTCATGTAAACTATAGCTGTAATGCGTCTCAGATTTTATGATGCATTTTACTAGATACTGTCTGCGACAATCGACAAAAAGAATACACACCAGTGGGGAGACACTAACTATAGGCTACTTGGTGACGCTACTAACTTGCTAGTTGCTTAACAGTATAGCTTTTCCAGTAACAAGCTTTACTTTATCCTAAGTTACTTTACACATGTTAGTGGAGTAGCATGACAAAACACTACATAACGTTTTCAAATAGTTTTGCTTTTATTATGAACCAGTAGAAATGGTTTACTGATTCAAAAGTAATTTTGTGTCACCCATGCTGTCACAATTTTAATGAATTGTTAATCGATCTAAAAAAGCAAAAACAATCCATGTTTTTGAACCAGAGAAATACAGCTATGAATTAAATAAAATGCATATAATACTTATGTATTTTTGGGCAATCCCCCCTTAAAATGGACTAAACATAGTTAATTATTTTCTGTTAGTAGCACACACATCTAACCCAAGCCCTTTGCCACTAACTCTCCCATTAACTCCACTTACCTTTAATACCAGCAGCTGACATGCATGGGAAGGAAGGAACACATTGACAATTTAAGAACAATTAGCGATACTTAAATATCCAAGCTAATGAGAGGAACTGCACGTGGTAAATAAACAAATTAGCAGCAAATTACTGTCAAAATATTATCTGAGAGACAAAGGCCTCAGGACAGTGAGAGAGTGTAATGTAATCGTGTACTTTTTTTTTAGAGAGGCTTGTTACACTATAAAGGTTTTACGGTGATTTTAGCTTTAATTTTTACAGCCGTGTACCTGTTATCACGGGTTAAAGCACTACAACTTGACAGACTGGGCTGCATTTGTGTGTGAAATAGTGTAAGCGCGTGATACTATGTGACTATGCATCACCCACCATGCTCTGCTGCAGCCTTGAGCGTGGCCTCAGAGTGTGTGGAACCAAACGGGTTCCTGATGAAGCGCCGACGTCTCCGCAGGTCATCCTCCCAGTAGTCCAGGCGCCAGAACTCCCGTGGTCTGCTGCCGAGAGGAAGAGAGAGAGAGAGAGAGAGAGAGAGAGAGAGAGAGAGAGAGAGAGAGAGAGAGAGAGAGAGCGAGAGAGCGAGAGAGCGAGAGAGCGAGAGAGAGAGAGAGAGAGAGCGAGAGAGCGAGAGAGCGAGAGAGAGAGAGAGAGAGAGAGAGAGAGAGAGAGAGAGAGAGAGAGAGAGAGAGAGAAAGGGACACATATGTTAGCAATTAGCCAATGCAGTGAGAAGTGGCACAGGCAGCGCTGCATAATACCGGCCTTGTTTTGCTGCAACATTCTTCAGTGCAAAGTGCACAAACTAGAGAATTGATATGATTTGATACTAATAATTATGGTTAATAATAATAATAAAAAAATACCAGGGCTGTGAAAATATTTGTTGCAAAATACCAAAAAATGTGTATACATCATTTAGTTTTTAGAGATTGTTTTAAGGGTCTATTTTGTTTAAAATTTCATTCTGTGCATATTAAAACAACATGAATCCTATTAATGTCTACCATTTTATTAAATATCTAAACTTTTTAGAATTTTTTTTCTATTGCGTGTGTATACTAATTTGGGTGTGCTATGTTCTATTGTTAATTATCTCAGCAATATTTACATTATGTAATCAGATATACATATAGTGGCCCCAAAAAATGTAAAATATTTTTTGATGTAAAAGTATTTTAATGTAAAATAAAACAATCATGGCGTAAGACAACGAAACACATTGTAAAATAATATAATGAATACTAATATTATTAGTAATTTGAACCAAGAGGCAATTATTCATATATATATATATGAATAATATAATGAATACGCCAATGGGGGGGATAAAATGACACGTGTGTTCTAATTTAAGAAATCACACAGCCACAGAACTCCAGAAATGTTTGTCCTTGGGAGTAACACAGAAGAGGGGACCCAGATTTTTGCAGCACCTCAAGAAGGTGAGATGAGAGTTAAATACATCACAATGAGAATCAGCCTGCTGACCCAGCAATCCAGCACACTCAGAGAGAGAGAGAGAGAGAGAGAGAGAGAGAGAGAGAGAGAGAGAGAGAGAGAGAGAGAGAGAGAGAGAGAGAGAGAGAGAGAGAGAGAGAGAGAGAGAGAGAGAGAGAGAGAGAGAGAGAGAGAATAAGGCAGTGCTGTGTTTCCAGGCTCATTTCTGAGCCCAGCAGGACACCTTTGAGCAGGACTGCAGAGGAGAGGGAGCACATTTGACTCAATGTCCTTCGCCTTCAGCCATTTTTCTCTCCAATTTGCACCTCTTACCACTGTAAAGAAAAATCCAGTTCATCCTCCCTCTCCATCTCTTTCTTTTTCCCCCCCATCATCTGCTTTTGTGTTTTCTCTTGGTGTGTGTGAACAGGTTCACTTTTAATGAGTCAGGCGAACAGTTATAACATATTACCCCATTTAGATTCAAAGGACTTTAATTAAAATAATCTCTTCAAATATTCATTATGTTTAGCCCCCTGAGATACAAGACAAATACATTTCCCATACCATAAATGAGTTTAATCTTCAAAAGCTTGTTTAATTTGAAATAGAAAGAACTAATTTCAGGTAAGGGGAGGGAAGAGTGTAATTTGTTAGATCAAATTAAAGTCTTTTTTTCTGCTTTAATGCACAACGGCATGATAAATTAATTACACGCATGCACACAAAAGAAAAACTGATTTTGAACATGAAGAAAAAACAGTGTGTGATTAAGGTAGAATGTGATCAAATAATGCTTCAGTGAATCTTATTGGGCTCAAAAATGAAGATCAATGATCATATGCCATCCACAGATCCCAGAGCGGGCTGGCGGATCCTCAGAGATCCAGCGAGCGATAGGGGCTTGGTGGGGGGACGACAGCAAATGGCTTTAGCAGTGGCTCTGTAGCCGTCCTCCGGCTGATTTACTGAAGGAGTGGTGAAATATAACTCTCTAAGTCCATTCTGTTCTGTGGAAGTGAGAAGAAGTTTTATCGTGCAACAGGGCCTCCACACCCAGGCCAAATAAATCAGGATAACGGCCACTTAAGAGTCCTCCCCAGTGCTCACCTTCTTTTTTTACGCCCGCATACTTTAACAATCGCCAGAAAACAAGCTATTATGACCTAAAATACCATGGAAGTGGGAAAAAAAGGAGAGAAAGAAAGTATTGAAAGAAGGAGTTCAGAAAATAGATAAATCAAAGAGTGGTATTGCAAGTCTTCTCAGAATTAATGATTCTAGGAGAAATAAAAACAGACAGAAATACCTCTGGAAATAGTTATGGCATGCAAAATACACATTTTAAAATCCCATTTAAAATGACTTCTCCACCGTATGGGGCCAAGAAGTTTTGGTGTACCCGAGCAGTGCAGGTTTTTTCTCAGAAGTGTGATCGATCTGCTCCACTGCAAGAGGCTCAAAACAATTCCCATCTCGTAAAACTGGAGAGAGCGCTTAAAACGCGAAAATAAAAACAAGTCTACACTTCGCTTGAAAAGCTCACCGGCTCGCCTAATAAGAGACATTAATAACTGATTTATTTAAGACAGGAAAGGAGATGTAATGTAAAGGGACATGTGAGTTTTCCAGGAGAAGCACAGCTCCTCAGAGACCATTTACGGCTCAGGCAGAGAGCAGTGCCTTTCTGTTAAATGTTTCAAAGGAAATGTTTACTCACAGACATGAGTACAACCAAAAAAAAATAAAAAATCTTTAGAGTAACAATGGATATGTGGGCAAGGAATGAGGATCTACTGTAGCAAGTACACGCACAAAACACCCAGAAAATGCGGTCAAAATATTGCATGACTCCAATCTCAACGGTCCACCTCATCACTAATGAATGAGATTGAAGTAAAAATAGCAGCAATAACAGCATATAAAAGCAATAAAACAACCAGGGCCTGAACATTTCCCCCCTTAAAAGTGTCTCCAACAGACCTCGTGAGCTTAGAATTATACAGTTCTATCTCCGTTTAGGGTAGTTCTGAGATATTGAGCATCAAGGTTTTTACATCCCTGCTGTTTTGTGAGATGGAACCTTTTTATTTTATGAATAACTATACTAACAAAATATTTTTTTACAAAAATAACACCACACAGGCATTAATAATATAAACACCTGATGGATAAGATTGTCAAAAACTCAATTTCGACCAAAAGTGGAGATAGAACCGTATAATTCTAAGCTCACGACCTGCTTTTCTCAATTCTGACCACTAATTCTGTTCTGATGGAACTAAATATATATTATGTTCCTACTTTGCTTTATATTATGTTGCCAGTGTGATGCAGTTAAGTGTTGGCCTATATTTATATTATTGTTCTATGCCATTATACTTTTAACTTACAGAACATGTTGTAAAGTATATCAAGAACAAAAACATCATAAATAAAACAAATGATCAAAATCCCTGCTTTTATTTAAATATATTTATTCTGAACCATAGAATGGATTTCAATTTTACTATGTCAATCACTGTTTGCGGGTACCATACAAATAAAATAAAAATAAAAATTTGCGATCAAACAACGATTTATTTTGTTATGCATGTTTCCATCCACCTATTTTTATGCACATTTTGGGATATGGCATCAAAAACTGCTGGATGAAAAAGCCAAGGTGCAAATACATTCTAAAAATGTGCATTAAAAACGTATATGCCCGTTTGAGTCGGATACATTTGTTATCTGATAAGAAAACATGCGCATAAACTACGATGGAAACACATTTACCGAATAAATTTCTTGATGCGCATATAAAAAAAAAACGTGACTGCGAGATGGGACGACATAACTGGACTAACCAGCAGAACAATCTTTTTGCACAGAGAAAAGTCTGTCGTCAAAGTGGTTCAGTGTAATTCCCTCTCTTACATGACTGTTACCAAACAGCAGCATCTGCTTCCGAAAGCAAAATAACACGTTTATTGTATATCGTCTGTGCGCTTTGAGAAACAAGTAATTTATTATATATAAAAAAATATCACATACAGTGGCTTCTACTTTTCTTAGTGATATTTAGCGCCAGTTTATCAGGAAGTGACGATTTTGTTCTCTTCGACTCACTGGATGGAAACAGTCCTTTATTCACAAATGTTTAATGCAATACTCCAATTTTGAGCATTAGGTTAAATTTGCAACTTTGGATGGAAACTTAGCTATTGTAATTTACAAATACAGCTTACTCCTAAATGAATATTTAATGGTAAACGTGTTGAAGATTAGCAGAAAGGCTGTCGGCATACTGAATTCAGTCTATTGAAGTCTCCCCTCCGTTGACATCCATAAAAAAAACTGGCCTTGTATCACAGGGCTTCAGTCGCACACTGGACGAAAAGCGTTGTGCCACAACCCAGACGTCTCACAGGTTCTCACACACAGGGTGCGTTGCGTCATTCTGTACTTGTGTTCTCAAGTTCAAGACAGCAGTCTGATCTAATCACTAGGGTTTGGAACCGAAAATTGAATCGGATACTTGTTATACAATTCAAATTTTGATTCCACTTATCGATTACAGTGTGCACATTTTAATGTGGTTTCAGCCATTCAAGCACAAGATGACACGAAAAAGAACTCAATTGTTTTCATCCAAAGCGCGTGGACAAAAGCTACATCTCGTATAGTACATGAATACTGAATTGGGTTCTCTTTTGAGTCTCTTGCACTTGAATGCAAAAATACACACCACATGATGTCAAAATATCCTCGCAAACACAGTTGGTTATGACTGTTGTAATGTAAACATTTGAGGAAGAAAACTTGTAAACATTTAAGAAAGAAAACTTGTGTAACAGTATACTGCATCCGTACATTAGGTCTCAGAATATGAAGTATATGAAAAGTTTTGGGAGTCAGCTGTGTACCGCACAAAAACTCACAATTATTGTTTTTGTCAATATCGCACAACCCTTGTGGGCAAGTGAGAAAAATGGCAAGTCAAATATTGGTAATATTCAACTGCTTTAAAAATATTGCTGGGTTTTTCTACAGTGATAGCAAAAAATTGGGCAATTGAGCACGAAGCTGCTTCCTTTTAGCCATGGGAACAATAATTATTTATAGAATTTACCTACAAGTTATAGTGAATAATTCGGTTCAGGAATTATTAAAAATATATGCAATATTCACAATCCCATGGCAAAATTCAGGCCTGACTAACTCTGCAGACACATTTCCATTAAACAACAGGAAGAAACAGTGGTAGGAGAGACAGAAAGTTGGGTTCACTCCATATTGTCCCGTCTGTCTGAGAACAGATTTCCCTCTATCTAAGTAGCAGCGAGGTGTTTGCATGTGATAGTTTCCTCCATGTAAATAGCCACTCCATCATTCTGGCTTCCAGTGTTCATTAATTAAAATGATTACCAAAGGCACAGAGCAGATCCAAGGAGCTCCTATGCTGTCAGTCTCTGAGAGAGCAGAGATACAGAGAGGATCAATCTGTCTGCAATACAACACCATGCCGGCCACTGCAATTAGTCGAGCAGCTGGAAACGCATTCACAGCCTCCACTGCCGCCAGGACACTGTGACAATAGAGCCCTAATGAAGGCCAAGGAAGTGTGTGCGTGTGTGTAATTCAACCACTATCAATCCCAGCAGCAGAATCAGCTGCACATTCCACGCAGCAAGTGTTTTCACAGCATTAATGAATTATTCATCCATCCTCCCCATCCATCCATCCCTCCTTCCAAATGGGGTTTCTAACAGGAATTACGACAGCGCCTTCTCGAGACAACGACAATTACAAAACACAATAGGCCTCTAGAACCGGGCACGTATCCGCGCCGCACGGGCGCAATTAGTAATTAGTACGCTCGTAAACAAACCATGACGGAAACAGACCCGTAAATGGCAGCAGGGACTTGAAATGTCTTATTGCATATGCTGAAAGCAACACTTGTGACCCTTCTCCAAACGTGCTTAATGTAAACCACATTTGGCGAGAATTTAACACAAGCAGGGACTTTTATAAGCGCCTGTTAGGTGTAATTGAAGTCTTTCTTCTCACCCAGTACCAGAATAAGTGCTGGGTCGCTGGCTGTAAATCTGAACCGGTTTACCAACAGAGATGATGAACGGGGGGCTAATCGTAATGCAGTTTAATACAGATGGTGACCCATTGAGTTAATGAATAAGGGAAATAGAATGGAGAGCAAGCAGTAAACAGTGCGACAGAGAGAATCAACAGAGAAGAGGGGCATGTTTTATAATCTCCTCTTTAAAGCTTCAATTGCGCTCCTAAATTGTAGGTTTGCATAAAACAAGCCACACTTCAAGTCTACTTGACTCGAGGGAGGTGTCATAATAAACAAAGCATTTAATTGGGCCATGTGTTGAGAATTTCAGAGTGTGTGTGTGCGTGTGGGATTAATGAGGTGTTTTTTGGAAGTTGCTGAAACAGAGAGGCTGGCTTGTGCCGCCACACTTCAGAAAGGCATCAGTCTCACACTCCAGCAGCGTTATAAAAGCCTGCGAGGGTTTCACTGCAAACACAGGCTCTAAATTACATGCAGGAACAAGTATACCCACATATGCCCACTCAAGAACAACAGGCCTGGAGGCTTGAAAATACTTTTTCAGCACATGTCTGAGAACACACAACATTACCAGGTCTTTTTATGGAATTGCACACACACACACATCACATTGTTTGTTTGGAAACATGGGGAATATATATATATATATATATATATATATATATATATATCAGAGGTGGGAGTAAGTCACACAAGTGCAAGTCACAAGCAAGTCTCAAGTCTTAACCTTCGAGTCTCAAGCAAGTCCAAGTAATTTTTTTATAAAGGCAAGTCAAGTCAAGTCACTGCCTTATGTCAAGCAAGTCAAGTCAAGTCGTAGCTTGGGTCACAAGTCACTGGCAAGTCATACAAACGTTTGACGATTTCACTGAATTTATATATTAAAATAAGTTTTTGGACTACAGAAGTTGTGGACTATGGTTTTATTTGCAACATTTTTTTAATATATGCATTTCCACATATAGCTGAGTGGTTACTACAATAAAAATCTAAATGTAACTGAAATTAGGCCAACATTAAAGCATGAAAAAAATAAATATGCCTCAAACATTGCAGAAGACCATTAAAAGGTATTAAACAATTCACAATTCAAGTATAATTCCTATGCGACCAAAGGCATTCTTCAAACTGGCATCCCCTTAATACAAGTTATATATTTTTAATTATGAAATTAAAACCACCAATAGGTGGCGCCAAATTACCGTATTAATGTACGAGTCATAGAAGCATTCGTTTAACTTATGTTCAAAACGGCAGATTCGTTCTGGAACTAAGCAACTCACTGAATCACAAATACGCATAACTCTTTCTGTGGCTTGTTTGGAACTATTGTCATTTGAGAAATCGAGGAAAAACAGAAAATATTTGGAATATTAGTCTAAATGTCACATCACAATATTCACTCTTTGTTTACTGAACTGTTTTATAAAATCATTAGCACATTTGCAATCGCGTCAATATTCTGGAAATATTTTTAAAATATCATATGTTATAATTATGAAAATAACTCATACTAGGGCATTTTTTTCCACCACATTTTGAATTTTGGGTGCAATATTAATTCTGCTGGCATTTTGATAACATCTAATAGATGTAACCCCTGATAACATCTAACCCTGCTTTAAGAGAAACATAAAACACGTCAAAACATTAACAGTTTTCTATGTTGTTTTTTTGTCATTGGAAAGAACGACATATTTGGCTTTAAAGCATGATTTAAAAAGAAATGTGGCAAATGTTATACAAAACATATGACATTATTAATAATCATTTTATTATTGACAACATTAAGCTACATTTGAAAACATAATTGTGTATAAAGAGGCATGCTGTTTTGACCAATATTCTCGATTTAAAGATAGTCAAATTAACTATAACAAACAGGTTAAACAAGCCATAGCTTACTTTTAGACGTGGTGAATGAAGTTCGACTGTTCGAGGTTGTGATGGTCGTCCGATATCCCTTGCCAGTTATTATGCGTACAGCAAATCTTCTTGTATGAATATAGTCAATTTCTAGTGTTTATATCCAAAAAGAAACGATGCTGGGAGATGTTTTTGTATTCAGCGCGCTCACCGCGATGTATGTTTTTTCTGGGCTTGTGCAGTGTCACGCAATCGCGCAGAATCTGATGACTGGCGTCAATGGTTCCTTTGCTTTCATTTTGTTCATCAATTGATGTTGCGATGATAAATGTATATCAAGTCATTCTCGAGTCATACAGTTCAAGTCAAGTCAAGTCTCAAGTCATTGGATCTCAAGTCAAAGTCAAGTCGAGTCATTTTTTAAATTTAGTCAAGCAAGTCTCAAGTCCTTAAATTTGCGACACGCCCCCATCTCTGATATATATATATATATATATATATATATATATATATATAAGATTTCCATTACACGAGAGTAGATGTTTAAACTTCATGCTGATTTGTACTCGGCTTTCGCCAAGATAATCACCAACTAAGACGTAGCTTTACAGTAACCTATGGTTCTCCATCCATTTACGTCCCAGAGTCACCCCCCTCCGTCCCCCACTCAACTCAGCTCAGCTTACTGACCTCTACATCCCTCCTGCTGCTGAGACCTAACTACAATCTCACAATCTCTCCGCAACCCAACCATACGCGCCAACCCGTTTGACTAAGGCTGTCGAGCCCCACTGGTGCGTTAATATGCAGTTTCAGTGGCAACGGTTCCGTATGGCATACCACCTACCGCAAAACACAATATCTGCCCAACCACCCGTCATGCACGCAATATACACAGGAACGTAATGACTGTAAATACTATACAACCTATACAAATAAACCAACAGACTCTTCAAGTTTTCAAGAAATCTACAAAACCGTAGCATGGCGGCCTGTACCCACCATCCTTTCCTTGAAAATATAATGATGCATAATTGTTATGTAGATTTTTTAGAGCTTCTTGAAATGTAACGGAATAAAAAAAAATAGAAACGGAGTGGAAGAAACAATGCATTCTTTGGCATGAAAATGACTCACAAAAATGGCATTGATTAAATGCTTGACAGTGAATAATAAAATTAGACTCCAGATCACCTTACATGCATCCAGAAATTCTTCAAAATTTAATTTCTCTATGAGGTCCATTCCCTGCTTATCTTTACTGGAGAAGAATCCAGACGCTCGATAACAAAATGCTGCTCTGTCAGCGTGCCTGTGAAAGTTTGACTGCACTCCTACGATGATATCATATTGTTCTTTTTTTGACAAAGACAAAAGATTGCCATCTATCAGCATGAAGAAAAACACATCAATCACTAATCTATTTGTACCTGTGTGGCCTGTTATGAGTTTAAACCCATTAAAAATATTAAAAGCTGCCGCAAGATGCAGGATTATTTACATAAAGGGCAAAATGATCCAGTAAGAGTGATGATGGTTTCTTAACTGTCTATCTGTTCAAAAGCAATACATATGCGCAGGCGTGTGTATTCTGGGCAGATATTACATTGGAGTTCATTTCTGGCATGGAGATTATGTAAATGGCAATGATGTGACCTTTAGCATAACAAACGGGCCAGATGGAGCACAAGTTTCATACATCACTCCTGCACGGGGCATTTTAGAGACAACTTGCAGTCATTTATAACCTTTTCCTGTGGATTAATGCAGTTACAGTCGGTGTGAACACATCTCTCTTTGTGCGTTTTTCATTAATGCCTGCAATTGCCACTGCTCAAATTGCTCTGTATCGCTGAGATTATTTCATATGATTTGCATAAGCCATGTGTTTATGAAAACTGAATGGATGAATTGAATATTTGTCATGCAGAAGGGCAAGTGCAGGTCTCTCCGTCAAACTACGGGCAATCGGTAGTTGTGTGGCCGCCTGGAGTCTCAAATTAAACCGAGAGGAAATCAGATTGACTGTGTCTGATTAAGTTGGCCATGTCTATGCAGAGCAAGGGAAATCATCGTTGTTCCTCTGTGGCATTGATGTTGACTTTGTGCAGTGTATGCTAATGTCTCTTCTAAAGGTAGACAAGGTCAAGAGCAGCACATGATAATGACATCAGTGACAGAGCATCATGTGCTACATGTTAAGTGAGAACAAATGGCTTTTTTCAACATTTTACTGGTTTGTATTTATTCATGTATTGCTTACTATGTGGTCTTTTAATTTGCGTTTCATACATTTATCAGGGCCCAAGCTTCCTTCAAAAATAATTTTCCCAGACCAAAGAGGGAGTGATAATAAAACGTTCAAACTTTAATCAATTTACTCCATTGCAAATTCTTTAATACTAATGGTTCATTCAACAATTGTGGTGCCAATATGTATGTACAGAAAAAAATACTGTAATACTGTTAGACCTACTTGACAAACTTAAAGCACTGTTAATTTAAATTGTATCTTTTTCCTATTGTATGTATTTGTTCTTATTTTTTATTCATTTACTGACTGATTTTATTTACAATAGATTTAGTCGACTAAGACTACATTAATACAATTCAGATGACTAAAATAACACTAAAACAAAATGAAAAAAAAATACAAAAAAAATAACAACATTTTAATCAAAATTCTATGACTAAAATTAAACCACAATTTGTTGTAAAATGAACACTGAAGCTAACTGGTAGTACAAATATACCATTCAAAGGTTTGGGGTCTTTCTGGAGGTCTTTCAATTAACATATTTTAACATTAAAATAAAGGTAATTTATTAATGATTTTAAAAAGCAAAAGTGGAGAAGTCAGAAAACTGTAAAAGAAAGAAGAAAAAAAGAGACAATGTCAGAGAAGGAGGGGAAAAAAGGGTTGACTAGAGAGTGAAAGCAGAAAGAGAAAGAAAGTGAGAGAGAAATATATGGGTGAGATGGGTAACAGATGCCCCATCGTGCTCCAGGGTGGAAGTGAGAATTTTATGTGTCCCTCTTTCTGCTTTCGCTGCAAAAACAAACTGCTGGGTCACAAAGATAAAGGAGATTTTTTTGGTAAATGGTGAAAATGTTGAAATAAATGACCCGACTGGAGCTGCGTGTAATTACTGTGGCCCAGAGAGTAACAATCTATCACAGTGGTGAGGGGGTGACAGAGTGCTAAGGGGTTAGTCAAAGGAGATAGCCTCTGACTAACTACTGGACCCCAGCAATCGATACTTTCCTGATGTTGTTCCCTGGGAGAGAGCGAGACAGAAAGAAAGAGAGGGGGAGAAAAGGCCTTAAAAACTTCCCAAATGGCTTTTCATTCAAATATTGATCAGGGCCTCCTATCGTGACCTTGCTCTGTCACGGCAGTATACTTTCTTAAGGCCATTTGAAACTCATAAATCTGAGTTGTTACAGAGGAAAAGTGCACATGGTGCCGTGTGTAATGGCTCTTGCAGCAGCAGAGGCCCGTTCAGTACTTTATGTAGGGACATTCCATTATAAGGTCTCCTCAGAGATGAGGATGATGGGAAGGGCTGAGGGACAGATTAGAGCCCCTGAGTGTCCAGCATCACTGTCTCAATAGCAAACAATTCTGGTCAATACACACAAGCATACTGGCACAGCAGATTTTTTTTTCACTCCTGAATATTTAATCAAAAAATAAATTATTCCAGATATGCATTTCTTTGAATTGCAGGGACACCTAAAATGAGTGGATGTCAAAGTATTATAAAGTAATCTTAAAATAGCCTGGAAAATATTTTCTGCACACTAGATATTTAGTAGCACAACTTTTAGGCTGCGTTTACACATGGCATTAACATGCGATCACCGTGATCCGATCATGCAGATCGGATCATAAGCCAATCAGGGCACGGTGCGTTTACACCTGTACACATCAAGTGGCATCTGTATCTGGACAACAGATCGGATCTCGCATTCCCGCAAAAAAAAAAAAGTGGGTGGGGTTTTGTGTGACGTCCACCTGTGAATGCAGACACAATGGCCGGATAACATGGTCGGATAACATTCCGATCAGAAGCGCGTTTACACTTGTCTTTTCAATGTGTATGTGGACAACATCCGGACACAGGTCGCATGTTAATGCCAAGTGTAAATGCAGCCTTAGACGACAGATCTGTAATTAAGCGCTTCCTGTTGTTATGGTTATGTTATGTTTCATTGTGTTTCCCCTGTGCTTAAGATCCCCTGTGCTTGAGCTTAAGGTCTGTGTGCTTGAGCATCTGTGTGCGTGTGCTTCCCCTGTGCTTGAGCTTAAGGTCTGTGTGGAGGACGTGAGCAGAGTCTTCAAAAAACAGAAGACTAGGAAAGCTTCAGGCCCAGCCGCCATCTCATCTGCTTGTCTAAAAGCCTGCGCTGACCAACTGGCCCGGTCTTCACGCAGATCTTCAATAGATCATTGGAGCAGTGTGAAGTTCCCTGCTGCTTCAAACGCTCCACTATCATTCATGTCCCCAAAAAAAACAAAATCACTGGACTTAATGACTACAGACCTGTCGCTCTCACTTCTGTGGTCATGAAGTCGTTTGAAAGACTGGTGTTGGCCCACCTGAAGGACATCACTGGACCCCTGCTGGATCCCTTTCAGTTTGCTTACAGAGCAAACAGGTCTGTGGATGATGCAGTCAACATGGGACTGCAATATATCCGGCAACATCTCGACAGACCCTGGGACTTATGCAAGGATCTTATTTGTGGACTTCAGTTCAGCCTTCGATACCATCATGCCTGATCTTCTCACAGCCAAACTGACCCAGCTCTCCATGCCATCCTCGATCTGTCAGTGGATCTCCAGCTTCCTGACGGACCGGCAGCAGCGAGTGAGACTTGGGAAACTCACATCCAGGACTCTCACCACCAGCACTGGTGCCCCCCAAGGGTGCGTTCTCTCTCCACTGCTCTTCTCCCTGTACACTAATGACTGCACTTCTAAAGACCCCACTGTCAAGCTCCTGAAATTTGCAGACGAAACCACTGTCATCGGTCTCATCCAAAACGGTGACGAGTCTGCTTACAGACTGGAGGTTGAACAGCTGGCTGTCTGGTGCAGTTATAACAACCTTGAGCTGAACACGCTCAAAACAGTGGAGATGATCGTGGACTTCAGGAGGAACAGCCCAGCACTCCCCCCACTCACCATCATGAACAGCACTGTGGAAGCAGTGGAGTCATTCATGTTCCTGGGCACTATCATCTCTCAGGACCTGAAGTGGGATAATCACATTGACTCCACTGTAAAAAAGGCCCGGCAGAGAGTGTACTTCCTTCGCCAGCTGAGGAAGTTCAATCTGCCACAGGAGCTGCTGAGTCAGTTCTACTCAGCCATCGAGTCTGTTTTATGCACGTATATCACTGTCTGGTTTGGTTCAGCTACCAAATCAGACATCAGGAGACTACAACGGACAGTCCGGACTGCGGAGAGGACCATTGGTGCCCCCCTGCCAACCCTCCAGGACCTGTACTCATCCAAAGTGAGGAAGAGAGCAGGTAAAATCAGACTCCACTCACCCTGGACACCACCTGTTTGAACTGTTACCGTCAAGACGGCGACTCAGATCACTGGCCACAAGAACACCTCGGCACAGGAACAGTTTCTTCCCACAGGCCATTTCCCTCCTGAACAGTTAACACTCCTCCCAAGGCATATGCCTTAAGTGCAATACTCCCACTGTTTAGTGCAATATCCTACAACTCAGGTGGTACTTATATGTAGATTTATTTATTTATAATATTCAAAACACTGTTAATATGTTCATAATCTGTAAATCTGAAAATGTCTATTCTGACTAAACCCAACTGTGATACTTTTATTCTCATATTTATATTTTTATTTTTTATTCTTATAATTTGTAGTATTATGTTTCTTGTTGTATTTGTATTTGTCCACTGGAAGCCTTAGTACCAAAACAAATTCCTTGTGTGTGCAAGCACACTTTCTGATTCTGATTCTGTGACCTAATTTTCCCATGTGTTTGATTTAGTCATTAGATTCACCTGTTGCCCATCTATTTGGTCATTAGTTCATTTTGTTAGCTCTGTGTATTTATAACCAGTGTTCTCCCTCATACTCTGTCTGTTCACTTCTATGTTAAGTGTTAGTGGATGTTTCCTGTCTGATCTCCAGAGTTTGTCATTAAATACCGTTATTACTATTCTCCTTCGTCTTTGTGAGTTTTACACTAAAAACCTGTGACACCTGTAGCTATCAATGAAATTCCTAGACCTTTCTACTGGCATTTAGTTTGGTTAAAGACTGATTAAGGCAGAGACAGTACACTCATACATATACGAATGAGAAAAATTCAAACACTCCATATTATTTTCATTAAAAAGAAAATGACTGGTTTTGCGGTTATCTGATTGTATGGTGGTTCTTGCCGAAGACTAACTTATGAACTCCATAAATAAACAAGAAAAACACCTAAAGGCCATCTTTTTGCACTGCCTGCAGATTAATAATAATCATAAGCATACACACTTTTTTTTGGTAACGACTAGCTTGACAAGAGTGCATCACTCTGCATAGCTTCACGCATACTAATAATTATTGTTTACATTATCGATCATTGGTGTCACTACAGAGTACTCTTGCACATCCCTAGTAATAGTAATATGTATAATACTGATATGTAGCTAGTGTTATATTGTAATGTTTAATTACAACTATTAATTTGAAACAACCCAATAAATTCATTAAACATCTTACCTTTGTGGATTTAAGACAAGTTAAGAGGTTATCCGGACATTCATTTATGATGATTTTAATGAAGACAATCTTAAGAAAAAAAGATAAGAACAGTTAGGAGGAATTTTATTCTTAAGAATGTTTTGTAGATTCTGGCCCCAGTATGTATAACTAGCTTAACCAGCAAGAATTACTTTATCAACCTACTTGACCAAAAAAGATCATACTGGTTGACTAGTCAGCGATGATTCACTGGTGAACTGCAATGACTAGATAGACTACCACTAACTAGCAGCGTAAAATAGCACTACTTCTTCATTTCCAGTGGAACACTAATGTGACTGCTGAACTCTGGGAATTCTGGAGTATGTGGAGTGTCATGCTAACATATGGACAACATCAGCGCTACGGGAGCCGTTAATATGTCCTTCTTTGACACTTTGTTACTATTTCTTACAGTCTGGGCCACTGTTGTGTATAAACAGTCAGAGCTAAATGTTTTCATTAGGACATATTTTAATCCATTTCCATAACGCAAAAGAGGAGAGCTAGTAGAAGCCATTTTCACATCATTTATGTGATATATCCCAAGGAATCTGTAGCTGTCAAACCTTTACATGCTCTCTGGAGATTTACAGATATACTGGGAAGACATTGCAAGCTGTTAAGCTTAAGGCATGGAAATGGCGCCAATACATTGGCTTAGAAAAGCTCTGCATGTGAAAAACTTGCTTGTGTTAAGAGTCGCACACAGATGATAGATATTCTACATAGCTAATCCATGTTTACAGCTAACATATCAAATAGCAGGTTGTATGTCTAGGAGTGTCATGCCAGTTTTGTTTGAAAGGGTTTCAGATTCCTTCGGAAGAAAGACTAATTTGTTTCCATCATAGATGAGGAAGGGAGGATAAGAAGGGAGAAAAGAGTGTGGAACAGCTGCTCTCTCTCTCTATCTGGCCCACAGTCATGTGGGATGTTTGTACATGGCTTCTCAAGTGTTTATAGCCAAACCGAGCCATTAATGGTACTTGTTAAACAGCTTATGAAGCAATGTAAATAAAAGCAGGACATGTATATGTTATGACATACTGTAATCTGCTAAGCATTTTGCCTTATCTTTGCCAGGACCACGCAGGCCAAGTTGATAAAATCATTTATAGTTTGTCACCAGGAGTCCCTGTAGATTATTTATTGTGGACAAGATACTGACATTGTCAAATTTTTTCATGATACTCTGAATTCCGCTTGTATAACTAATTGTCTGTTTAAGGAATAGTTCACCTAAAAATGAAATTTCAGTTACCCTCAAGTTGTCAAACCCATTTTCATCTGGATGGATGGATGGATGGATGGATGGATGGCTGTGGATGGATGGATGGATGGATGGGTGGATGGGTGGATGGATGGATGGATGGATGGATGGATGGAAATATTTATGAACACTGCACAGCTTTATACATAAACTTATAGTCCACATCTTCAAGAACATGCATTGGTTCATAAAAACTGATCTGAGCCCTATGGACCCTGGTACATGCACTTACTCGTGTCTTGACTAAACGCAGTTGAAGAGAAAGTGATGGTCAGACAAAACTGAGGCCACTCGAGATCACTCTGCTCTGATGTACACACATTCTATTACTACAAAGGACCGGTGCATTTAGCATCCATTTCCTTCTTTGTATAGCTCTGGTAACATTAGGAAGTAAACAGAGGAAATAATAAGACTTTACTGAGCATCCTGATCCGATCTTTGGAAGACAGGGCAAGAGGATAATCACAGTAAAATATACCCAGCAGCACTATTACTCTACTACAGCTGCATTAAGCATATGCTGGTGAAGAGGTTGAACTTCTAAAAGGCCCAATAAACCAGGACAAATGCAGTTGTAAAATGTTTGTACTCTTAGTGGGTGGGAACAAACAATGTGTAATGCATTCGGGACCTAGATAGGGAGATATTATGGAAGATAGATCATATGGGATGAAACCATGCTGCAGCTGTAGCATATGACATTGCAGCATGACATCCTGTCTTCATCTAAAACTATTTTAAATATACTTGCAGTTTATATACAGGTCCTTCTCAAAAAATTAGCATATTGTGATAAAGTTCATTATTTTCCATAATGTAATGATAAAAATTAAACGTTCATATATTTTAGATTCATCGCACACCAACTGAAATATTTCAGGTCTTTTATTTTTTTAATACTGATGATTTTGGCAAACAGCTCATGAAAACCCAAAATTCCTATCTCAAAAAATTAGCATATCATGAAAAGGGTCTCTAAACGAGCTATTAACCTAATCATCTGAATCAACTAATTAACTCTAAACACCTGCGAAAGATTCCTGAGGCTTTTAAAAACTCCCAGCCTGTTTCATTACTCAAAACCGCAATCATGGGTAAGACTGCCGACCTGACTGCTGTCCAGAAGGCCATCATTGACACCCTCAAGCAAGAGGGTAAGACACAGAAATAAATTTCTGAACAAATAGGCTGTTCCCAGATCGCTGTATCAAGGCACCTCAGTGGGAAGTCTGTGGGAAGGAAAAAGTGTGGCAAAAAACGCTGCACAACGAGAAGAGGTGACCGGACCCTGAGGAAGATTGTGGAGAAGGGCCGATTCCAGACCTTGGGGGACCTGCGGAAGCAGTGGACTGAGTCTGGAGTAGAAACATCCAGAGCCACCGTGCACAGGCGTGTACAGGAAATGGGCTAGAGGTGCCGCATTACCCAGGTCAAGCCACTTTTGAACCAGAAACAGCGGCAGAAGCGCCTGACCTGGGCTACAGAGAAGCAGCACTGGACTGTTGCTCAGTGGTCCAAAGTACTTTTTTCGGATGAAAGCAAAATTTGCATGTCATTCGGAAATCAAGGTGCCAGTGTCTGGAGGAAGACTGGGGAGAAGGAAATGCCACAATGCCTGAAGTCCAGTGTCAAGTACCCACAGTCAGTGATGGTCTGGGGTGCCATGTCAGCTGCTGGTGTTGGTCCACTGTGTTTTATCATGGGCAGGGTCAATGCAGCTAGCTATCAGGAGATTTTGGAGCACTTGATGCTTCCATCTGCTGAAAAGCTTTATGGAGATGAAGATTTCATTTTTCAGCACGACCTGGCACCTGCTCACAGTGCCAAAACCAGTGGTAAATGGTTTACTGACCATGGTATTACTGTGCTCAATTGGCCTGCCAACTCTCCTGACCTGAACCCGATAGAGAATCTGTGGGATATTGTGAAGAGAAAGTTGAGAGACGCAAGACCCAACACTCTGGATGAGCTTAAGGCCGCTATCGAAGCATCCTGGGCCTCCATAACACCTCAGCAGTGCCACAGGCTGATTGCCTCCATGCCACGCCGCATTGAAGCAGTCATTTCTGCAAAAGGATTCCCGACCAAGTATTGAGTGCATAACTGAACATAATTATTTGAAGTTTGACCTTTTTTGTATTAAAAACACTTCTTTTATTGGTCGGATGAAATATGCTAATTTTTTGAGATAGGAATTTTGGATTTTCATGAGCTGTATGCCAAAATCATCAGCATTAAAACAATAAAAGACCTGCAATATTTGAGTTGGTGTGCAATGAATCTAAAATATATGAAAGTTTAATTTTTATCATTACATTATGGAAAATAATGAACTTTATCACAATATGCTAATTTATTCAGAAGGACCTGTATAACATTAAATGGCAAAATGGAATATTTCTATACTGAAGTAAAAAAGTAAAATTGAAACTAGTACGGTTACGATTTACTAAGCATTTCAATGAAGGGAATTACATATAAAAAAAAAAAGAAAAAAGAAGGAAATGCTGAAAAGTCACAGCACCTGCAGTAAAATATACTTTCCTTTACACAGACATTAGAATGTTTACTAAAGTATCTACTGAAAATTCAGCTTTGCCACCACAGGAATAAATTACACTTAACATTTTTTAATATTGAAAATGCCAACTCTGAATCTATATATTGTAATCATTATGATCACTTGTAAAATTAATACATAATCTTAACTAACTGCATGATTTGTACTGTCTTAGAACTGCATATTTTTGACATATGGACATTACTTCTTTGACACAGTCACCTCTGATAATCGATTCCTATTAATTGTACTGTAGAAACATGCTTTTTTCTGTAAAGCTGCTTGGAAATATGTATTGTGAAAAGCGCTGTACAAATAAATGTAAATTGAATCGAAATTGTAATATTTTACAATACTACTATTTTTACTGTATTTTTGATCAAAAGTAAAGGCATTAGTGAGCAGAAATACTTATTTTCAAAAAAATCTTACCAAACCCAAAACTTTTGTACAGTATTATTAATCATTTTAATGAATTTAAATCATTAATCTGCATTTAATGTAATTATTGTTTTAATTGTAGTTTGATTAAAAATTTTAATTGATTGACAGACCTGATTTAGTGCTCCGGAAAAAAATTGCGTTAAAAATGTTGTGTTGCTTAATATTTTTGTGGAAACTGTGATTCTTAAAAGGATAGAAAGCATTTACTGAGAACACACTGACCGCCAAAACAGTAGTGTACAGTCGTTTTGAATGGTAGTGCATAACAATATTTACTGAGAAAATCCTCTAAATGAACGTAATTCAAAGACAATATTCTTACAATATAAGTGAAACATTGCAGAAATTATAAAAAAATGGCTTTAAAAGAAAATTGTGATTCAACTGCCAAGTATAAAACACCTACTAGCTGGGACCCAATCAGATTGCTGACCTCAACTCAATTGAGATGGCATTCACACCAGGTGCAGGTTTGTGTCCAGTTAAAACAACCATTAAGTAAAGACATTAATTGTATATGGTATATATAATATAGTATCCACTGTTACACAATAGTAATTAGAGATAACCCTGTTTAGAATAAAAGGTTGAGTGAATTTACCCAATATTTTGTAAACCGCACTGATTCTCCTCTCTTTTTAGCGTGTATCTTCTGTAAAATGTGATTCGTGGATGAAAGCCTGACTGCGGCGGGCTACATGCGTGATGGCGTGTGGTGGGAGAGAGGTGACGGAGTGCTTGTGTAGTTTTGGCTAGCAGGACAGTAGGGTGCTTTCATAGCAGCCTGAGCATCATTAACCAGTAGGGATGATTTATGACTTGCATTACCTACACCAAATGTGATGACATTAATGAAGCATCTCAAACAGCACCAAATGAGAACCTAAGGTGTGTGTGTGTGTGTGCGTGTGCGTGTGTGTGTGTGTGTGTGTCTGTGTGTGTGTCTGTGTGTGAGTGTGTGTGTGTGAGAGAGAGAGAGAGAGAGAGAGAGAGAGAGAGAGAGAGAGAGAGAGAGAGAGAGAGGGAGAGAGAGAGAGAGAGAGAGAGAGAGAGAGAGTTTATGTTTATAAAAAATGATGCTCTTCAAAGCAGCTTTACACAGTGATAACAGGAAATTAACGCAACAAAGGTTGTTTTGGCTGTACAGCAACTCTAGAAGAAAGCCATTGTCTAGTTTAAGTAAGTTTTTACTTGATTCATGCGTTCTGGTCGTGTCCAAAGAAATTTTGCATGCTCTAAGTTTAGTTTGACCACAGCTTGAAGGGACAGAATCATGTAGCATGTGATAGAATTCAGCACTCCCATGAGAACACGATTATTTGTGTTCATGGGACAGAGAGAATGAGGAAGCTAAGTAGAATTTTCATTAATATTATATCTTTAATATAGTGGTCCTCAAATGGTTTTGTTTCAGGACTCAAAATTTGGACATCAAGTTCTGGCCCAACACATAACCATTTTTCTTTTTCATTTAAAACGTCAGGTATTAATATATTAATGAATGAACCGCATAGGCCAAACAATATGCCAAATTACTAACATTTACCAAATGATAGCTACATTTGGTGATAGAAAACAAATACAGAGTTTAATAGTCATTAATATCAACAATAAATTAGAAATGACCCAATCCTGTTACTAGGTCTAGAGTTACAGATTCAATTAAGGTTTTAACTAAGAAAGATGGTGACTAACTTTTTTTATTTTGCAAAAATGTCTTGGATGTTAAAAATATGTGTTAAACTACCTTACCTAAAAATATATATACATAGCCACACAGTTTTCAATTTTACCTAGAGTATCTGCTGAGCAAACAAGTCTTTGTGAGCATGTTACAGTGTCCATGTTTTCCTCTGCTCCTGATGGGCTAGGCATGAAATGACAAAGCACAGGATAAAATAGTAATGCTAATATTGATAGTTTGTCCATTACAGGTCAGCTAACTGTCCTCCGGAACAGTTACAAAGCTGTTAGTTTCGATTTCACAAGGCCGATCAATACATGGGCATACTGTTTCAATTTTGCCTGCATTGATTTTCTCTATAACACCACAACCCTGCCGCATTCATCTCTTTGAAAGAAGGGAAGATTTGATTTACTGAAGAAAAATTGGAGCGCACATCACAAAGGTTTCTGCCGGCGTGGTCTCCTGACACAGAAAAGATGGATGTCCCCCAGGCAGGGGTTCCTCCAGCCCCGAGGAGCTCCATTAGAGATCACTGGAGCTGCTACTGGAAATGACTCGCATTAGAGGAGGAGAGAGAAAGAATGAGAGCGAGAGAGATGGTGTGATGGTGGGAAAAGATGAGAAAGGAAAGTGAGAAAAGAGAGAGTGTGAAAGAAAGAAGAGAATAAGCAGGAATCCCAAAAACAACTGCCGCTTTTCACAAAGAGAATACAAAACAGAGTGAAACACTTAAACACATTATATTAGTTTTGGTCTTTTTCAACAAAAGCTAAGGAAATGTGGCACAAAATAGATGAAGTTTTGTATTCTATATGAACTTCCCCATTTGTGCAACCCATGCATTTAATGTGTACATTGTTAAAAGCACTAATTGTTGAGGTCGCTATCTTCAGGCAAAATGTATCAAATTCAAATAAATGAAATATTGGGGGAGCAAATGTTGGTTTGTCATTACTGACCCACTTATCTTTACTATAAAGTAAAGCAAAATAATATTCGTACAATAACTTGGATAACAGGGTTGAAAATTAGAGTTTGATGAATGCAGAAAACACCATAATTTGTGTAAAAACAAATTACGTTACTCCTTGGGTGCATTAATGTTAATAAAAATCATTAAAAAAAATGTAATGGATAATGCTGTAACAGGATTGTACACAGCTAAACTATGCATTCTCTAGTTGTTTGAGAGAAAAAAAGAGACACCCAAGTTGACCTTATTTGTTGAAAAGTGTCAACTATTAAACCATAGATTGTGCTTAATATCTGTGAGTTTGTGATAAACACTGCAGAAATGTTCCCTTCCTTCACGCTGTCTATTCTGTATTTCATTTGCTTCTATCTTCCTCATCTTCTCCCTGACAGTGTTTGAGGGCGTGGAACTGCTCTGAGCGCAGTAGCAGAGTGAATTTCCATGCTACATTAGTCCTACTATCAGAATGCAATGAAGGAGAATATGAGAGGAAGACTCATCTATCCTGCGAGACTCCCACTCCCACTCCTCCTCCTCTTCCTCCTCTCGATCATCTCTCTTTCGGCCAGCCACTTTACTGGTGTGTCATCTACATGAGAGATCATCTGTCTTTTGACCCAAATAAACATGACCACAAGAAAAAAAAAAAGAGAGGGAGAGAGAGCGGAATGACAGGCTGCCAAAAGAAAGAAAAAAATGAAAGCTGTCAGCAGCCTCATTTGTGGGCACAGTGTTCATTTTGTATGGTTTTGGCAGACGCTAGCGCCACATGTTCACCTGCGTCACCAGACAAGAGGGTGGTAATAGATGGACAGGTGGATGCAGCTGTCTGTAAATCTGAGATCCAATCAAAAAAGAAGGACCATGGACAGTGCAGAATGGGACCGTCCCAGAATAGCAAGTGGAATTTATATGTGTGTGTGTTGGTATATATGTGCCTATTCCTTTGTTTGCCGAAGTGCAAAGCCCCTTGGACCTCTCTGACAATGCCTCCACGAACGAGAGAGGGAGGGAGCACGTGAGGAATGAGACCAGGAGAGAGAGAAAATCACCTAACACCTCAAATCTCCTGAGGACGGGGCTGCTGTAAGCTGGATATTAAGACACAAATTGCATTCAGGCGGGTCAGTAGGTGCCAGATGATATTAGATGCCTGCCATGAGGAAACAACAACTACCATCAGCCAGGGAGGAAAATAATATTTTCATTTTCAGCCTTTTATTGAATGGAAACTTTGGGGAATACGTCTTTATAGGGGGGAGCTAGCGGGCTTGCAAATTTAACACTCCCAACAAAAGGGCGTAATCATGGCAGCTGAGTGCCCTTTGAGGGATCTGATTTCATTTTCATGAAGGAGAAAAACAAGATTTCGCTCTGTCTATGTGTGTGTGTTGTCTCAACGCTTCAATGCTGTTGTTTTCTTTTGTTATCTATAATATCTGAATCTGAAAGTGTGTCATTTCTAATGGTTTTACAACAAAACCAATACACACAAGTGGCGATCTCTAAATATGGTAAACTTTGGCGTCCCATGACTTTAAAAAAGCATTAGAAGCACAAATCCTATGGCTTTATTGTGAGAACTAATTAATAATATACTCTAGCAGAATATCATCTGAATTTGAATTCATGCTGTATCCAACAACTAATATTACACCGCATCATCATTTTGACACAATGTGTGGAAATGATGTTAAATTTATTGTTGTAAAAATTTGGAAAAAGTTTATTCATTTAAAAAATGTATCTGTATTCCACACCTTGCATATAAGTTGTTTTGTTGTTGCAAAAACTAAACAAAAATTAACATCTGCTTCGAAATGCTAGCTTTTTGTGGTAATTTCCAAATGAATTACTCCCTCCCACCTTTAGAAACCATGATAGGAACAGAAATTAACCGAATGTAGACGTGCAGCTGCAAGTTGCATTGTGTGTGTGTGTGTGTGTGTTAGTGTGTGTGTGTGTGTGTGTGTGTGTGTGTGTGTGTGTGTGTGTGTGTGTGTGTGTGTGTGTGTGTGTGTGTGTGTGTGTGTGTGTCCCTTCTTTTACTTCCAGATGTTGTTCTCTCTTCTGTAGTTACCGATCCCCAGTTCTACAGCATTTTTGCCCATGACCTTCTGGGTAATTGAGCAGAAGTATTGATGTAACAGCAGGGTCTGATTGTGATTTATTAAACACACTCTGAGACTGTGCCAGCGTCACCATGCGCCCATCGCATGCTATTACAAAAGTCATCAATAGCCAAGCTACATAAAGGCTAGTAATGGGGAGAGAGCCAAGAGAGAGAACAGAGCACTCTGCCATTATATGACTGCAGAATACTGAGGAAAGAACACAGAGAGAGAGAGAGAGAGAGAGAGAGAGAGAGAGAGAGAGAGAGAGAGAGAGAGAGAGAGAGAGAGAGAGAGAGAGAGAGAGAGAGAGAGAGAGAGAGAGAGAGAGAGAGAGAGAGAGAGAGAGAGAGAGAGAGAGAGAGAGAGAGAGAGAGAGAGAGAGAGAGAGAGAGAGAGAGAGAGAGAAGTCTCAGTGCAACAAACCACAGACAGGTCTCCAAATCTCCAGAGAACACATTTTGTTAGGATCACAAAGGACAAAAAAAAGAAAGAAAGAAAGAAAGAAATTGACCTTCAGAGCCAATGAGCTTCTCAGGCAGCAAACTGGATTAGAGAAAACCGGCGCATGTCGGCATCATTAACGGATATTTCTGTGTTTACAGAAATAAATATGGCTCCTTATGTTTCCTTCAGTAATGGCCAGGTAAAATACGCTGGCTTTTATCCCATTCCAACAGCAATGCATCATACACAGAAACTGAAGCAATAAGACATAACCCAGGCTCAGAACCATGACTGTAGGACTCCATTAGAGCCCATAATGGGCGGAAACATAGGTTTAGCCTATCATGAGAGAGGTAAAAAACTACAAGGTCTAATGATTATGGATGATTTGGTGTGGGGTACAGTAGGATGCAGGTATACTATAAAACAGAGGTGAGTTAAAAAAAAAGGAAAGAAAGACGACAACCCCATCACTATAGACAGACCAAAGTCTGTTCAATGACTGTTTGGTGCATGCACAAAAAAAGGATATATAACGATATATTGAACATAACCTTGATACTTTAACGCTGTTTGATACCCGTTACAAAACGAGAAAAGTAGTAGTAGTTGTTTTTTGGATTCCGTAAAAAAGTCTGCAAGAATAGCAAATTAACAGCAAGTTATTTTTGTGAGCTTCTGTATCGTTATGTTCTGCTTTCCTACAGTCAATTTGAGTGTGATTTATTGGCCAAAAAGAGACAACAAAAAATAAACAAAGTTAAAGATGACTATGTCTGATGGCATTATTTATTTATAAAAAATTTCTATAGATATCATATTAATATCATTAGTGTGAATTATTTTGACCATGATAATTGCATAGTGAAAATCGTATTTAGTGACAGCCCTAGCGCTGAGTGAAATCAGCTGTTCCAATCTTATTAGTTGGCTTTACTCCAAGTTCCGATAAGGAAGTCAGTCCGGTTGGAAAGTCATGTTAATCAGTGTGATATAAATATGCTTTTGAGGAAAAACTAAATCACTAGGTCATTCGTGGTCTACATTGGTAATCTATTTCAGATAATCCCACCCTGAAACAGCAGGTAAAAACTGTGTTTGGTCGCTGTGACAAGTGTGCTTGTCCATAATAAAGCTGCAATGACTTGCAACTAAAAGTCAAGCCAGACAAGGCTAGTTTCATATACTTCTGTAGAATTACAAGTGTAATTTTGAGACAATGAAGAGTAAGGTTGGGAATAAATATATATAAATAAAGTGTGGGAAGTTTAAACATCCGAAGTGCGTGCAAAGAAAGCCATGTCTCGGACAGTGTGAATACTCTTCGCTCAACTTCAATCTTCAAAAAGATCATGGAGAAGGAAATGGTTGGGGAGAAGCAGGGAGCAAGGATTATGTGTTCTGCAATGAGAGTTGGAGATAAATAAATAATTTTGCAATGTGCTGCTAATCAACCAAAGGTTTGTGGTTTGTTTCTAAAATTGTGCAGCGTGAAGTGAACATAGCATTAAGTGAATGTAAACTAAACAGTTAAGAAAAAAAACGGATGTGTACAGTATCAGTATATTGGATCCGTGCATTATTCTTAAAGTGGCAGCATCCTAATAATCCTGCTGTTGTTTGTGAACTTTGAAATTTTGGTGTCATAACTTTCATGGTCGGTAAAAAAAATATGTGGCAAAAAAATAGTTTTAGGCCCTGTATATACAGTATATTCACAACTTTAGTCTTCTTTATCTCAAAAATCAAGTAAACGCTATAGTGTCATCAAAGCTGTTAGAAGAAAATGTGGTTCATCAAAGTTAAATGACTGAGATTGTACCTGAAAGAAGAGCAGCCCCAAGCACCGTGCTTGTCTGTGAGGATGTTTACAATCTTCTGTATGAGCTGGGTGGATGTAACGTGATCCCGGTATTTGGCGGCCCTGATCAGGTGATCGCACATCTTCTCCTCATCACGTTTCTCAGCAGCATACTGAGCACATTGAGACTGCAGACAGAAGAAAACAGCCCGTGTGAGTCATCACGCTCTTATATGCATTCATTCTTTTTATCAATGAACATATTAAACCTTTAATTAAAATGATGTATCCTTCTTTAAAAGCTACTATACATACCATGTGCAGTATAATACCTATCACATACAATCATACAATGTTTCTTGGAGGCACAGGTGTACTCCTGTGCTACATTTACCTGAGAAGAATACTGTCCATCTGACCGGGTGTAGAAAACAAAGCGCACTACATCATTAAAGTGTGTTGTCGCCTGAGTGTGTGAACACGCGTGTGTGTGCGTGGTAACTCCATACACACAGGAAACAAATGGAACTCTGGGTCATTTCCAGCCCGTTGTCACAGTGATTAATAACACTGGACATGTATTTGCTAATGCCTTTGGGCTACGCTAAAAAATGTAGAAACTACCCATAATACACGAGGAGAAATTTTTCTTTGTCAGAATTTGTTATCAGAAAACCCTTTGAACTCAAATGCAATCCTTAAACAAAGCACCTCACACTGTAAATCTCACGTTGCTAAAACTTCAATTCTGTTTTATCTCTTCCTACCAAAGTAGAAGTGTAAATGAATAAGCCATCCTTTGTGAAAACCAATGTCCCAATCAGAATCAATAAACCACGAGATCAGCAACAAAGCTGGTAAGATGCTGGTACAAATTCAACCCAGAATAAACGAAAACAGCCCACAAAGCACATAACACAGCTTCATTTTTTCCTCCGTGCCTCTTATCTGATTCTGATGCAACATCTAGCAAACAGCAATCAAGCGGAAAGGTTACAGCACCCACTAGAGCTTGTTTTAATGTAATTCCCTTTGCTTCATCCATTGCATGTTATGGCCCTAAATTAAATTAGCCTTGGACAGCACCCATCTCAGACAACAAATACAGTAAAGGCAGCGGTCTGTTGCGGCAGCGGCGGCAGACGCAGAAGCCTGCCTCGGCAAAGTTAGCGGTAAACGCTCCAAAGTGCCTTCTAATGGGCCCTCCTCTCCAATTTGAGCATCGACTCTTCATGTATGACAGAAAATCCATAGAGATAAATCACATTAGGGAGGCTTCCCTCTCCTAATTATCAATCTGTGTCTCATTTCGCTGTTCTTAACTCTGCAGTGACCTTAAAGCCATGAGAAGAGGATGGCGGCATAAAAGAGAGATAAAAGGTAAAGGGTGAATGTTTAAATGTGAACCTATTTGGATGTCTGGCGTAACAAAAGAGCGTGAATAAAAGAACGGAAAGAAAGACAGAGATTTGTCTCTGCTCATTGTAGAAGGTCACGTCTGAGTAAGAAATGGATAATTCTAGATGGGTAACATTTATTTTGATGAAAGAATAAGAGGAAAAAATAAGAATAAGAATGGACAATAAGACATGTTTTGAACACAATAAAAATTGCACAGAGATCATCAATGACTATTATGCAACTGAGAACTTTTTTTAATATTATAATTGTAATATTATATTATAATATTATTTTTATGAGACATTCTTAAATTTAATCTCTGAAGCAGGTGTGAAATTTGTAGTATTAACCGAAATAAAAGTTTAATCTAAATGTGCTTTCTGAGCCTTATCAGAATAGTTTCATAGACAAAAAGAGCAATCATCCATATTTTTTCAGTGTTCCCTTCAACTAGTGATTAACACATTATTAATTAGCCGTCATGAGTTCAAACACTTTGGCATAAACAGGCACTTTATCAACTAGTGTCAACGGCACCAAATCCCTGAGCTCCATAATGGGCTTTGTAATTTTCATGAACTTCCTGACAAATGGTTTCCTTGCAGCTGAAATTACAGCTTGAATTAGGAAACATTCAGGTGAAATACATATCGGTGACATTATCATCACGTTTGGGGCTGTAATTCTGTAGTGACATCATAAGACTTTGGAAACCCTACAAGGTGAACTTAATTCAAAGGGTCTTCCACATGTTTGGCACTCCACTGAAGGGGGAACCACAATCTCCAGTCACAGTGCAGTTGAAGTACAAACCATAGCGGCAGTAACAAAACCTTGAAAGTAATGTGTTTATGACTTCAGACAGAGTAATAATCCACATCTCCAAATGTTCTGTGTTCTGGGGAACTGAATCGGACAGGGTCAGCACTCATTTCCTTCAATGGACTACACCCACGACATACCCATTAGAGCCATATTATTACAAAGAAAAAAACGGTATCGTCTACAATATTCTCAAACTATTTAGTCAGCATTACAAAAAAGGTCAAAATAAAATGCATTCATGCATTTTTTGAGTGTAAAAAAAGTAAGCCACTGATTATATTATAAAATCATATATAATATTATAAAATATTTAAATGCATTTATTCCGAAAACATAAAAAAACATTTTTAATAATACAATTTTATAATTAAATTTAACATGATTATGTGTAACAGGTTTTTTTTCTTCTGATTTGTGTGATTTTTTTAAACTTACACCCACAAAAGGCATTATACAATAGCAGATCATCCATTTACTGGTATATCATTGGTGATTTATTATTAAATCAATCCTGGTCATAACATTTACCAAAAATAGTAATTTAAGTTTACTTGCATGCTGAATTTGAAATTATAATCGTGGGTATAATCAAGGAAGCTCAACTTTTACAAGTAGGGTATTGCCCCTCATGTCTTCTGAGAAAAGCTAATTGGTTTCTGAAATCTTCTGAATGTGTTTGATGCTGCATCTATGAAAATAAGAGACGGTATAAAGTCCAGGCCTATTGTGGTATAGTCCAGCATAACAAAAATCACTCTTAAATAATCCCTTCTATTCAGAATTTATAGCTAACCAAAGCACAATGAAATAATGACGACTCTCCTTTTTGCCAAGGTAAGCAGATTCCAGCATTTCTCTGTAACAACATATGAACTATCATGGACGGCAGACTTACCCTCTTCTCCCTAAACAGGGTAGCAAGGTTAAACAAAATAATCATCATCTGCCAGGGACCAGAACTCATTATGTTCCATCAGCCCCCGTGTATGTGAATTAGTTAGTGTGACACAACATGGCCAGGCAAGCATGTAATTCCACACATTACATTCCCTGTGAAAGGTTTGCGGTGTTCTTCGAGAGTGAGTCTAAGCAGTTAAAACAGTGGGGATCTTGTTAAACTGCTTGATTTGCACTCTGTTGACAGTGAAGTACACAACACCGTGGCTATCATCTTTCTCTCCTCGCCAGTCCCTCCCTCAGGGTTTCATTTACACCAGGAAACTGTCCTACTGATGCCTCTGTCCTTGCAGCATCTGAGGGAATGCAAATACAGTGCGGAGGATATGCAGAGAAACAAAATGAAAAATGAAGAAAAAAAAAGTGTGTATGCCATATCATTCGGCCAATCAAATCCGAGAGATTTTCATTGCACTTGATCTTTTGACCCACTTTCTTTCAAAATTTAAAGTCACCACATAAAAATTGTAGCCAGGGGAATTCAGTAAAAAGCAAGGCAGGAAAGCAAAAAGTGACAACCAAGAAAAATGAAGGCTTAAAAGTACAATAGCGAACAAAAGTCACAGAATGACAAAGGCTGACAGGCACTTCAATTCCGGAGCGATACTGCTGTCAGCCAACGCCTCTCTGTATTGATTTCCCTCCATCCCTTGTTCCCTCGGCGATAGATGGGGTAGGAATCTAGTGTGAAGCAAATATAGAGAGAGAGAGAACAAATGTTGCCACCACCACCCCCTCCTTTTCCAGAGTCAGGGTGACCATCAAGGTTAACACAGGTGCAACAACTTATCAAAGTATCTCTGGCTTCTCTTTTCCCCTTTTCTCCTTCCTTCATTTCGTGCTTTTAATGGACTAGTCACAATGCGTAGATGGCAGATTCTTCATCTTACCTCCCACCCCCTCTCTAAAAAAAAGCATTTCTTTGGTTCCATTACTCTACACGGGCCACGGGCAGCTGACTCCTGCAACTTCAAGGTCACGCCGTGTGAGAAATTGTAGGAATTAACTGTCCTTTTGAGGTAAAAAATAGTCAAATGAAGGAGATGTGCGGCGAGTGAAAAATGAACATGTCTGCTGGCAGTCGGCGAGGAGCAGGTGTGGATGAATGTGAATACAGGATAATGTTTTTTACTTCTGGTAAATAAAGGAAATGCATATGGTCCTGAACCCTTTGAACAACAGACTATAAACAGAGTGCCACTGTTGGGAAGGTGATAACAGGTCAAATAAACAGTCTGAAATGATATCTTCACAAGCATGAAAAAATAAATATACATTAATATTATAAGTAAGATTTGAGATTTTGCTCACACAATAATAATGTGTTTAAAGAAAGGCAACAAATGAATTACTGTGCTCATACTAGTAAAACCTATGATGTTGACTGTGTTAAATAATGTTATTGGTGTTTCCTTTCTGTGACAGGGCTAGCCAGAAAGAAGCTATGAGGGTTTACGTTGAATTAAATACCAGATACAGCTTCTTGTGTAACCAAAACACCAATAATATCCAGGAGAAAATACTTTTATAATTCATAATACGGGACTTTTAATTATAAACAAGCCTGAAATACACAGTAACTCTTATTTTGAAATGTCTTTACTACTTACAGCTGCTAATTCAAACAGATGAGGGAGATAAAATACACACACTTACAACCATCTGCAACACTATAATGCAACATTACAAAATATAAAAATTTTCACAAATTTAAGACCTCTTAAAATGAGAATTAAGACTTTTGTTGCTCCAGTTAAGATATTTAAGACTGTTTATGACCTTAAATTTGATCAAACTGAACTTAAGATCATTCAGACATTGCATTACTGTGATGCTTTTCTCAACAAATATTGATTAATCGATCAATCAAACTGCATATCAATTAATTAATTTGATTAGAAATTGTGTGTGTCTGAGCCCTCAGTGTTCCCAGTGTGAGGGTGTAGTGAGAACTACTGGAAGAAGAAGGGCTCAATTCATGAGAGTGTCATACACGACATACAGTATAATGACCTGCTCCACTGCTATCACCTGGGGAATTAATTAAAGAAAAAAGGAAAGAAAGAGGGAAAGAGAGAAAAAGTATGTACGTTGTGTGTATTCCACAAAGCCATTATTTGAGGTAAAGACAACATTTACGGAGAAGATAAAGGATAGCTGCTGTCTTATCAAAGGGCACAAGTGTAAGCTTATTGAAGCTCTAAGTACACATCATTTAGATTTGCTTTTGTTTGGCCAGTACAGATAACTGTCAGAGGCTGGAGGATTAGTGAACATGCACGCTGGAATAATACGAGGTTGTGAGCCTCATTTCGAAGTTGATGTCATTAACTCCTGTTCTCCTCTTACAGGAACACAGACACTAAACGCTAATGAAGTGACCCATCACCTCTTTTCACACACACTTCAGTCGGGAGTCAACTCAATTACACTACATCACTTCAAGATCAAGTCAAAGCTTAAAAAAAAAAAAAGAGCAAGAGAGTGAAAAAGAAAACAATGACCTCATTCTATCACATCCGAAAGATCTGGCCTTGTGGCCCAGTATCCTCCACATTTCATTTCTAATAAAGAAAGACTCTCATTAAAAAAGGAAGTCACTCTCTCTCTCTCTAAATCTCTCCTTTCTTTTCTCCCTCACTGGTATCGGCCGCCATCCTACAGTTGTTACCGGAAAAATCTTTTCCGTATTAGAGATCCTATTAGAAAGAGAACACTAAAAGATAATTGGATTTCCAGCGGTTATCTTTGTGTCCGTCAGGACCGTGCTGTCCCTGTAATCTCACTCTCAAGGGGTAAAGATAACTCAATCCCAGAGAGGATGGATGAGTGTGTATGTGTGTGTGAGAGACACAGAGACATGAGGGGAGCGGGGGAGTGTATAAAGGCATATGTTATCCATCTAAGTAATAAAAATGTGTCTAAATCACTGGTATCCACCATCATCTCTTCTGGTGGATTTGAACCCTGACAGAGAACAAACATAAATTTATTTTTTATTTCCTAAATAATTCAAAGGCTACAGAATGCACTGGAACAAAGGCCGTCTTCAATGCTGCCACCTTTCTCCTAAGACCCATTCTTCAAGTGAACAATACACTATATGTAGAAGTCCATGCTTCACATACAAGCATGCTATTATTGAGTAATGTTCAATAAAATGTAGTGTTTTCAGACCTGTAGTTTGTTTGCTTTGTTCTGAAAAGGATATTAAACTATCCTAATATTGCATTTTCTCCTTGGTTCAGTTTACGTGAACCATAGATTCCTTCTCAAATGATCCATGTATGTTTATCATAGAGATATTGGTAATTTGTGGTCTTTGAAATGAATTGAAATGGAACCGGATTCGAGTGTGGTGTTCAAATATGCCTAGTAAGGGAGCAAACACATCTGAATCAAATCCCAATGGAAATTAAGTCTGAAAATAATGTAATACATTATCTAGATGGGACTCATTTTCTAAATTATGTTTTAGTTACATTTATTAACAGAGGAACTGTGATTTCATGTACCGATTCAGACAAGATTGGGATTTACATAGCTTTTACTAAAATGGAAGTGTCCACTGTCTGGATGTGGCCATTACAGAGACTCATGTGCTCTGGATGCATAACGAAACCCAATGAAATAAATCAAAATTATTCAACCCCCATTGCAAATCAGGTTTATTGGCAAAAATTACAGACTTTCAGCTTTTTGCAATGAACAAATCAAACAAAAGTAATTTAAATAGCTCAATACAACAAATGTTTCAAGTGGCTTCCCCAAATTCAAATGAAAATGCAACTTTTAATGACTTCAGCAGTCATCTTCGACTTCAGCAGCAAAATTATTCAACCCCCTGAATAGAATCTCTCACA